>NC_134355.1:633628431-633690938 GCF_048569485.1 Anomaloglossus baeobatrachus
CTTTCTATCAATCTCTCTGCCTTTGTCTGTCCCTCTCTGTCTGTCTCTCTCTCTCTCTCTCTCTCTCTCTCTCTCTCTCTCCCTGTGTCTCTATCAGTCTCTCTGCATATCTTTCTTTATTCATTTCTCTGCCTCTGTCTGTCTTTGTGCCTCTTTCTGTCTCTCTATCCATCTTTCTGTCTCTGTCTATCCATCTCTGTCTCTTTCCCTGTCTGCCTCTCTATCTTTCTGTCTGTGTTTCTCTCCCTGTCTGCCTCTCTATGTCTGCCTCTGTCTGTGCCTTTGTCTGCCTCTCTATTTGCCTGGCTTGCTTGCTGTCTCCCTTTCTCTGTCTCTCCACTGACCTAATATTACCTTACATACGCTTTTATACTAAGAATGTCCTTTGTTGCCTATAGCAACCAATCAGAGCTCCAATTAATGAATTGTAGCTCCCAGCTCCATTGACTTTAATGTAAGCAGGCTTTTTGGTGAATAACTGTACAGCACGGGGTTAAATTTATCCTCAAAACAGAGAAAGACATTTTCCCTGTCTGTCTCTTTCCCTGTCTGTCTCTTTCCCTGTCTGTCTCTTTCCCTGTCTGTCTCTTTCCCTGTCTGTCTCTTTCCCTGTCTGTCTCTTTCCCTGTCTGTCTCTTTCCCTGTCTGTCTCTTTCCCTGTCTGTCTCTATCCATCTCACCACCGACATCTTATCTCACACAAGCTTCTTATACTAACAATTTATTTTTTTCCTATAGCAACCACTCACAGCTGCTTATTAATAACCTGTAGCTCCCAGCTCCATTGACTTTAATGGAGGCAGGTGTTTTGGAAAGTAACTAAAGTGCAAGGTTAAATTTTCCCGTCAAAACAGTCTATGACGTTCCCTGAGTCCCATGTGGTGTCTGCAAAATTTCGTGATTGTAAATGCGACGGTGCGGCTTCCTTTAGCGGACACACACACACACACACACACACACACACACACACACACACACACACTTCTATGTTAGATTTATCTATACTTCATCATTCATAGAGTTTCTTCAAATATAGCTTTACTTTTTTTCCTGATTATAAAAGCAGCAGGAAACATCGGTAAATATATTTATGTCACACGCACACATGAAAAAAAATGAGAAACACATTACTGGTAACATTCTCGTTAGAAATAGCACGTAGGTGAAATAAGCGTAGTATTAATTGGGCCTATTTCCCTAGGGCCCACCTGACCCTGGAGCCAAACTCAAGCATGAAGCCTATGTCACATAAATATACGGTCATATATCACAGAGTATGGGTCCAGTGAGCCCAGATAACTGTTGTATCCAGTCCTCTCCAGCAGATGGTGCTCATCCACCACATCCAGAATGGAGCCTCATCAAATAACCACAATGTACGTTATCATTCGGCTTTTCAATGATTTTCCTTTGCAAAACGCATTACTCTATTTTAATATTTTGCATGTAATGCAGCTACTGTCGAAGGGATTGAAAACCCCCTATAACTATTACCAATGATACAGGTAATACTCACACGGGCAGACATATCAGTGGTGCAGCCGCACAGGGGCACAGGAGGTAAGGGGCCCATTTCCACCTCCAAAGCAGGTGGAATTGTGCATTTTGATGAGCTCTTGAGCTGCAAAGGGCCCATATACTGTTCATGCATAGGGAGACCTTTATTGTCCGTGTCCGCCTGTGTGATATTCAGTGTATCAAAGAATGAAGCCTTGTCTTGCATCTGAAATACGGAGCAATTCTGCCCTGTGAAATTCTGTGTGTTCTGCAATGTCATGCCTCATATCTGGCTTTTAACCTTGACGTTCCTCCAAATGGAATGAAAGAGCGTGAGCAGAAAGAAAAAAAAAAAGTCAATAATTGCTTCTCCGGAGTCACTGGAGGGAATTCTTGCATTGCCGTTTGTAAATGAAGATCTTGCTGCACAATATATAGATTACTGACTCAAGACAATAAACATTAACTTTGCAAGTTGCGGACCAGGAGACAAATAAATTAGTTCTTATATATTGTGCATATGTTATGTGTACAATGCCGGATTGGGAAACAAAGGCGTAAAATGTTGTATGTAATAGTATTCATCGTATTTCATGCATTGTCTCTCTGACAGATCCATCACTGTCAACTAGAAGAAATGAAGACGTTATGGAAAATAGGAGGAAATTAGAGGAAGGGATGGATACAGGGTTTTATAAAATATCCGTCCTCCTAGATAAGAAATTTATATTGGGGGGGGGGGGGGGGGGGGTTATAAAAGGTGGATGCAATACTGACAAATCCCGAACAGTTATTGAGATGTGCCAGACGATAACGTCATAGCTGGATCAGAGCAGCTATTGATTTCAATGGCACCTTGTCATGCATGAAACAGCACCATTGATGTCTATGACTGTTCTCATCCAGCTCTGTGATGGACAAATGCTATGAAGTGCAAAAAGTTGAAAACCTTTATGAAGCTCAATGGACCCACCACCTCCCCCAATTATTTACACACTGACCTAGTTATCAGTTTCAGAATATACTGACAATAAACTGATAAATACTGGATACCCTTTTTGCCATAGATCTGAATATGAATGCTACATTCTCAAGTAATTACCATTTAATACCCAATAATACAACTATTTAAAGGGACTCTGTCAACAATGTAACCTGAAGACAGCATGCTGCAAGAGTTAAAAAAGAGAATTCAGCCCTGCTTCTGTTATCACAGTCTTTTTTGTTTACCTGCAATGTTAGATTAAAGGCTACTTTACACACTGCGATATCGGTCCCGATATCGCTAGTGTGGGTACCCGCCACCATCTGTTGCGCGACACGGGCAAATCGCTGCCCGTGCCGCACAACATCGCCCAGACCCGTCACACATACTTACCTGTCCGGCGACATCGCTGTGACCTTTCTAAGGGGGCGGTCCGTGCGGCGTCACAGCGACGTCACTGAAGCGTCACTGAACCGCCGCCCAATAGCAGCGGAGGGGCGGAGATGAGCGGGACGTAACATCCCGCCCACCTCCTTCCTTCCGCATAGCAGCCGGGAGGCAGGTAGGGAGAGCTTCCTCATTCCTGCGGTGTCACACGGAGCGATGTGTGCTGCCGCAGGAACGAGGAACAACTTCGTTACTGCTGCAGTAACGATTTTTAAGAATGGACCCCCATGTCGCCGATTAGCGATTTTGCACGTTTTTGCAACGATGCAAAATCGCTTATCGGTGTCACACGCAACGGCATCGCTAATGCGGCCGGATGTGCGTCACAAATTCCGTGACCCCAACGACTCCGCATTAGCGATGTCGCAGCGTGTAAAGCCCCCTTAAGCCTTTTATCTTTAGCATTAGTGGGTCTCAGCAGCACATGACCTCTAGTCCGAATTCTGTGGATTAGCAGCTTCTGTCTGTGTGGGTGGTGATAGCTCTCCTAGCACTGCTACATGATGCAAACTCTAAAATCTTTTGCTGTGTCAGAACGGCTGCACACAGTATTCTAAGTGATACATTGCTGAACTCAGAGCCTCCTTGCCTACATCATGCTGCTCTCAGATGAAGTAGCAAAAGCTGCTGACAGGTTCCCTTTAATACCCACACAATGCTGGCTTTTAGGTTTCATCTGCTAAGGTGACTCCTCAAAGCCTTTGGTCCAGATGAGCAGATGTGATGCAGCATGAACAGATGACCGTGCAGCATGAAAATCGACATGGAAAAACATTAGGATTGCTGGAAGAATGGCAACAGGCTGCTGAAACTGAAGATTAGGGCTACAGGCATAACAGTTGTTATCCATGAGGAACCAAAAGACTCAATGAGGAACTGGTGGAGCAGAGTTAAATTGTAGAAAACATAACTGAGCTGAGTTTGACACAGAGTCCAATGTAAAGTTGGTAGCAATATGGAAGAGTTTTACATAGAAAAACTGAGGTTGTCACAAACTTCAAGGCAGAGCTGGTTCCATGTCTGGTTAAATGGACGAGGAGGAAATGGGTCCACTGGTCCAAGGTACCATTCACTGACCCTAAGGAGTGGCCACGAGTTTTTAATACAACAACCGGATGGGGAAGCAGGTACACATGCGGATAAGTGATCACCTGGAGGCAGCCCCTGGGGATCCCAATAGTTCAGCAGCTGGCACCACAGGACGAAGACCAGGAACCAGAGCAGATGAGGTAGAGGCTGATGTGGTCTTGAAAAGGCTGGTACTAGTGGTCCCCGGCAGGCAGTTGAAGCTTGCAGAGTCTGGAGGACACTGGAAGGTCACAGGCGAGTACAGAGGCACAACTAGATGGAACAGAGGCAGAGTCACAGACCAATACGGAATGCTGGAATAGCACGGGTCCCTAACAACTAGCACAGGCAGACTAGCTATGGGGACATGTTAAATAGGTACCTCCCAATGGAGGAGGATGCCTTATATGTACTGTGCCTAATGGCGGGGACCGGCAGGTACTTCTGGGTTAAGTTAGGCTTTAAGAAAATGGAAAACAGAGTGGTTGCACCCTAAGCATACTCCCAAAATCCCTAATGTGCATGTGTGGACCTCGCAGCCAAAGAATGGAAAAGGCAGCATGGAGCTGGTGGAGACAGCAGGGAAACGTCTGTGCCCTTGACACACAGGGACCGGGGGCACCGACAGGTGAACAGAGGGAATGTGGAGGCTATGGAGTCAGACAAAGGCAATGGGAGAGCGGAGGTGAGCCGGGAGAGCGGAGGTGAGCCAGGGGAGTGTCGACACTCGTGGGCTGGGAGTGCCGACTGCGTAACAGTTGGCACTGGTAATGGAGAGGTAATTCAGTTATATAGAATATACAGCCCCACTTGCCAAAAAGTTGGCTGTGTAAAATGTAAACAATACAAGAATGCAATGATCTGAAAATCTTAAGATATTTTTTAATTTATTTTGAAAAAAATATCTAATTTAGAAATTGTTGGCAGTAGTACTTCTCAAAAAAGTTGGGACCGGGTTAAAAAAGGCTGGAAAATAACTAGCACAAATGAAAAACAACTGGAGGGTCAATTTTCAACTAACTCACATGACTGTATAAAAAGAACATGTTAAAGAGGCAGAATCTCAGAAGTAAAGATGGTCAGAGGTTTATCAACCTGTGAACAACTGCATCTTAAAATGGTGGAACAATCTCAGAAAAATGTTCATCGTAGAATTGCAAACACTTTAAATAATCAACCAAAAGATTAGTAGATTCTAAAGAAATTCAGGTGCACAAGGGACAAGGCTGACAATATTGGATGTGAAGGCTCTACGGACCCTCAGGCAGCATTGCATTCCGAAAAGGCAAAATTTTGTGCTTTTTTGTAATGCATAAAAAGCTCTGGAATACTTCCAGAAATCATTGTCAGTATGCTGTGTAATCCATAGATGTAAGGGAAAGCTCTGTCATGCGAAAAAGAAAAAGCCATACATCAGCACAATCCAGAAACACTTCTGTCTTCTCTGGGCCAAAGCCTTTATTGGAATGAACTGAGGCAAATGTAAAAGAGAAATCAAAATTTGAAATCTTATGAAACTTTGTATGTTGTGTTCTGCTGATTCAAAAGGAAAGGAACTATGCAGCTTGTTATCAGTGCACAGTTCATGCACCTCTGATGATAGAGGCTGCACTAGCCTACGGATACAGATCCCTAACACACAGAAAGACTATAAAATTCCTGGGACATTCACATGTTCCTCTTCCAACGTGGTGTACTTAATCCTGTGCACAATATGTCCTATTGGGGGCCTCTATGTTGGAGAAACAGGACAGGGACTGAGAGCAAGGATGAGATCTCACCGCCACACAATTACAGACAAAGAAAACATTTACCTGTGGCCAAACATTTCTGTGCTTCAGGACACAACATAAACCATATGAAAGTTGTCATATTAAAAGGCAACTTCAGATCACAGAGCCATCACAGGGTCTGGGAATACAAATTCATTAAAATGTTTGGACACAGGACTCTACCTGTCAGGTGGATTTATGGCCCATTACAAAATCTGAGGAGTCTGCTCCAGAGACTGCCAGACCTCTGATCCTTCATGGATATTGGGACAATAAAACTCTCACTACTAATCAAAGCTAATTAAGGATTCACCTTCTAAGCTCAGTATTTGTTTCTTTAAATGTCTTTGATTATGCCATCCCTCTGCTCTGTTTGTGCATATATTTGTGTTTCTTCAAATATTTTGTCATACCATGCCTGATGAAGGGACCTGAGATGTCTCGAAAGCTTGTGTGACGCCCTGGCAAAACCAGGTAGTCACAGTTAGGCCCCCGCACTACACCTTTTCCACACTAGGAAACACAGCCAACCATTAAACCCTAGTCACCCCCCTTAGGGACAGTTAGACACACCAGTGGGCATGGCCAGGCGGTTGATGCATGCCCAGCCAGGGGTTTAGACAGCCCGGGGCGGGAAAAGCAGGAGTTGAGCAGTTCAGTTTTAGAGTTCAGTGTGAGTGGAGGTCAGGCCTGTGTGTCAGGCCTGAAGTAAACTGACAGGTACCAGGGTAGGAGCCCTGGTGCTACTGGCTAGGAGGCAGATGGTGGTCTCCGTCAACAGGAGATGGAGAGACGGCTCAGTGGAACCGAGGTGGACCGGGTCAGGGTTGTAGCCCGCCGGTACCAACACTGGGAACCGACCCGGAAATTGTAGCACAAAGGGGGGTACTCGGACCCTGAAGCCAGGAACCAGAACCTACTGGAACTGGTTAATTAACTGATTGAGGCCAGGACTAGAGGTCCTGTCCCACCCAAAGTCCCTCATAGAAGACAACAGCCCACCGATTAGGGATAAGAGGTCACCACCAAGGCCCATAGATCCCACGGGCCAGCATCTGCAGGCACAGCTCCCTAGGCCACATCCAGCCGGAAGCGGACTCCTACGTTTCATACAAGGAAGTCTTTTCTACTAAAAAGGTGTAGGACAAGGATAGAGACCACCAGCCAGGTGGGGGAACCCGAACGCAACCGGCCGCGGCACCGGCCACCACCAACTTGGTTTACCAGAGACTTGCGTGTTTTACTATTGACAGTGAGTACACCAACACTTCCCCCCCTGCGGCCGCCATCTTCCCTGCACCGGAGCCATCGGGTCCCGGGGCCACCATTCCTGCCCACAGAGGGGTTAACAACTTGCTGCGCAACATCTCCCCCGGGTGCCCTGTAACAGCAGCGGTGGTGTCACACCTCCCCACACACCGTGGGTGGCGTCACAAACCTGTTACGGCCTAGCCCATACATCTACGTCTCCCATTTTATTCGGCATGTCCGCGAGACTCCCCGGGTCCGGAGACCCTCGAGCCACCACCCCTGGAGGTCCGGATCCGAACAGCGTCAGCTGCTGGCACGGGGGCGGCACACTTTCTTTGTAACATCACTTTATTTTATTTTAGTTAGGCATTAAAAAGGTATCACAAGATTATAATTTTGTTCCTCTCACTGAGAATATTCAATAACTAGTGCCTATGGCATGGGCAGATTACACGTCTGGAAAGGCACTATAAACAGTGAGAATTAGATAGAATTAGATAGGAGTTTTAGAACAATATATGCTTCCACCAGACATTTCAGGGAAGGCCTTGCATATTTCAGCAAGACAATGCTAAGTTACACACTGTGTCCATTACAACAGCATGACATTGCAGAAGACGAGATTAGGTGATGAACCGGCCGGCCGTAGTCCCAGCATTTCAAATGAAAAAAAACGTGGTGTATTATAAAATAAAAAATGCAGCAAAGAAAATCCAATACTGTGGACCAGTGACAATCCTACATCAGAAGAATGGGACAGCATTCCTCTCACAAAACTCCAGCAATTGGTCTATTCAATTCACAGAATTTTTTTTAGACTGATGTACGCTACAGTGGTGGACATGGCTGTTCAGATGACTGTTTTTACTAAATGAACTGAATGTTGGCATGAAAAAAATTGCACTATTTGTGGTCATGTAAATTATATTCACTGTAGATGCATAAATATGGATGTCATATGTTGGTAGAGGAAAGATTGTCCATTTTTCTGGAGGAACATCGGATGATTTTTTTTTATTTGCTCATGTGAACTTAGCCTTAGGGCGGCGTTACACGAGACGCTATATTGTGCGATGGCACCCACCCCCCTCTTGTGCATCATGGGCAATTCATTGCCCGTGTCATACAAAGTCGTTAAACCCCCGTCACACGTACTTACCTCCCTAACGACGTCGCTGTGGGCGGTGAACATCCTCTTCCTGAAGGGGGAGAGACGTTCGGCGTCACAGCGATGTCACACAGCCGCCGGCCAATAGAAGCGGAGGGGCGGAGATGAGTGGGACGTAACATCCCGCCCATCTCCTCCCTTCCGCATTGCCGGCGGGACGCAGGTAAGTTGTTGTTAGTCATTCCCGGGGTGTCACACGTAGCGATGTGTGCTGCCACGGGAACGACGAACAACCGGCGCATAGAAGGAGGAACAACATTATGGAAATGAACGACGTGTCAACGAGCAACGATAAGGTGAGTATTTTTGCTCGTTAACAGTCGTTCGGAGGTGTCACACGGTACGACATCTCTAATGATGTCGGATGTGCGTCACGAATTCCGTGACCCCGACGACATATCGCATGATATATCGTACCGTGTAACACCGCCCTTGGGGTTTTTGCATGTTTTTTTCGGTACAAGTGTTATCAATCAAAAAAAATGAATTGCACTCGAACCTGAATGTTATTCAAGGAGGCCGTATCACAAGTGTGCCACGGCCCAATGTGATTTTAGGCAGACCTGGGATCAAAAGGTCACACGGCATTGTGGATCGCAGATCCGCTTTAGTGCCCACTTGTCACTTACTCCAAGAAACTAGGACGCATCACAACTTACTCGGCTTCAGATGTTCCCTAAAACACATCTTTTTAGGGCGGCCTATCACACTGCCTAATCAAATTCAATTCACAGTTTCTCTACGACTTCTCAGAACATAACTCTCCATCAAACTCCACCGCAGCCAAAAGCATCACAAAGATTAGCTGATGACTTGTTCAGGCAGCCTTTATTTATCCCCCATTTCCTTGAGATGGCTGGATTGTCATTGCAAATAAGCACTTGTACCTTGTCCCCTCACCTCATTGTAGATTGTAAGCTCTCATAAGCAGGGTTGTCTTTTTTGCTCTAATTATTGTTTTTTCTATAACTTTTACTTGCTTGTATATGAACCTCTGAATTGCTGCAGAATATGTTGGCGCTATAGAAATAAATTATTACCCTGAGTTGGAGTGTATTTAATTCCATCCAGTACTGAAGAATTTAAGGTTAATTTCTATCCTGCAATGATCAAAACAAATAGTTGTAACCTCGGCATCAACCACTCTTCTGCTTTACATATCTGCTCCACTCTAAATCCTATGCCAGCTATAGCTCACTCCTTTGCGGACCATGTGGAAGGAGCTTATTGCTGCATAAGTAGTGGTGTCGTTACTATTGCAGCTGTGAAGTTTCCTACAGAAGAATCCAAGGAGTGCCTTTTGTTGTGTCTTTCTCCATCCGTTTTTCTTACCTTCCTTATCTGATCGCAAGATCCAGTCACAGTTGTATGACACTCGGCTCACGCTCGCAGCATAGCCTGAGGCAGGGGTCATTAGCATATTGCATCCGTTGCTCTCGCATCGGATGCTGTACGCTAATGTGTCTGTAGCCTAAGGGTGAGAATAGCGTCTAGTTGGCCCTCAAGTCAAGGCGAGCTCAGGGCCTGCGAGGGTCTAGCCACGTTATCAGTGTATATAGGGAAGAAGCCATCTAGGGATGTTAAGGAGTGTAGGGATCAGCCTCAGGTAAGTTAGGAGGTGACCCTACTGCCCTCTCCCTGGCATAAGGAACCACCATTGTTTTGTGTTGCGTCGCTATCCAGAGTTCCCACTTGGTTGTGCCCGGCGCCTGGAGACCTCTCGTACCTGCCATGACACCTGTAGACACATGGTTCAATTTCTTTCTTTGACCAAGTGGTCAGAGAAAAAAAGATCATCGCATGCGCGATTTGCCTCTGAGAATTGGATAGTACTCACTCATTACAGTCAATGGGTCCATGAAAAAAAATTAGACCTTACTTGGATGATGTGAGTGTGGTTCGAGAAGAACAGATTATACTTTGATCAAACTCTGATCAGAGCCGGAGTGGCATAATCAGACTGTTTTTCTTGCCTTATAGTGATAAATATTTGCCGGAATTATATTTCTGTAGAGTTCTAAATATTTTTCTGTAAAAGGATGTTGAATTGACATGAATTGACATCCGTCTACATGAACTTGTAAAGCCATGTGTACGACTGATGATAGGATCCCGCAGAGAACTTCAAATCTCTTCTAAGCTGATTTGCAATGAGCAACACACTCCAGTAACACAATATTGAATTAATAATGCATGGTGTTTCCGCTACTTAAAGTTGAAAACACATTATTATATTTTTAAGAGAAAAATAAAAAATATTGAAATAAATAATTCAAAACTAAAGATGAAATTAGTAGATTTTGATAGAAGTAGAACATGGCCAAGAACAGGACAGCGAGAGGAAACAATTACCAGCAAGTTACTGAAATAACTGGAAGGAGACTGCTGTGATGAGGATGACCTAGATCTGCCAGCGAAGAGTGAAAAAGTGAAGAAAAAAAAATACCGCCTTAAAAGAAAACAATCAATACCATGCTGACCTCTAAATCTCTAATGAGGTAAACCTGATCTATCCGTCAATGGTATCATCTGACTTGTAGTCTCATACCTGCCTAGAGACACATTTACTATGTAGACTATGTTCTCATTATTGGAGAATTAGGATTTGTGCACATGGACATGCTATGGATCAATAAAACAGCAATAACGTTATACTACTGAGTTGTATTTTTACATATACAAAATGTGTTGTCGCACATGAAAAAACATACGGCACGCGCCATAGTATGACGCATGCTAATGGTGTCATTTTTTGCCAATGGAAAACAATAGAGATTGAAAACTTTTTTCCATACATGGTTCCAAGAAGATAATCCATTTGGGGACTATAGTAGTATAGTTTACCATGATCAGACAGACCGAACCTTGTGCTGTTCATCCATGTTTTTCCTTATTGCTACGGTTATCATTAATGTATGTGTCATGTTGTGCTGCTGCTGCTGCCACCTACTGGTCAGGCCTGTGGGAGTGTTTTACAGCCCACTGTGTGACCTCATTTCCTGGCATCCATTTTGGTTTTCAGCCAGTGTGTGAAAATCATACATCTCTCTTTTGGGCTACAGAAGGCCAAAGTTTTTTGACCAGTTGTGGCTCCCAGGGTCAAAACCTACAAGACAACCAGAGTACCAGGTACTCTGACAACTCCAGTATTGTACTACTGCATGTCTTTGGCCTATGGCTCAAATAAACCACCCTTGTTTCTGTCATGTGCACGTTTCAATCCATCCACCCGGGAGCCGTTGCAGTCCTGTCTGCTCCACCTATTGGATACGACGGTAGGACTCCTCACTCCATTGCCTAACTACAAACCAACAATCGCCCTTAAGTGGAAACAGAACAAACCTAATGAGTCTTCTTTTTTGTACCCATATTTAATGAAAAATGAATGGTACCGCTATTAAAGAGGACCTGTCACCAGGTCATTATTGGCCAGTTCTTGCTCTTATTTTATTCCTGGTGCTCCCCTAAGCATTCTCTTTTTTTGTGCAAACATTTTTTCCAAACAAATATTTGCACAATTCACACTGAGTTTAACATGAACTAAGTTCATATGGTTTCATGTTTTAACATTTTATTCATTTACCCAATTGTGCATCTTTTACATTTTTTTTTCTCTAGCTAACCATGCCCCTTTATCTTTTTTTTTTTTCACTTTGAGGTTTTTATGTACTTTTCAATTTGACAATCAAATTGGATTCTTATGTTTTACCTGATGAAGGAGCTGGTTGGCAACTGAACCACGATGTGATTGTATATATCAATAAACGAATAAGTACCCTATCAAGTGTGTGTGTGTGTGTGTGTGTGTGTGTGTGTGTGTGTGTGTGTGTGTGTGTGTGTGTGTGTGTGTGTGTGTGTGTGTGTGTGTGTGTGTGTGTGTGTGTGTGTGTGTGTGTGTGACCAGAATTTTCGCTATTAAACTAAAAGAATCCCCTTCTGCAGCTCCTGGGCTGCATTCTAGAAAGGTTCATCTTGCTACTTGCCCCCCTTTCAGACCTAAATAACTTTATAAAATATTACCTTTTGCTATGGTAATGAGGTTTGCTGGCCCCGGGGGCGGGCTGTATTTTGTCCGATATCCCCCCTCCTGCCGCTGTTCGCCTTCCCCCAGTGTTCATTTACATAAATGAGGCCGCCGCCCTCATCTTCCGCAGTGCTTCGGGAGTCTTGCGCATGCGCAGTGGCACCATCGTGTGACTGAGCACTGTTTTCAAAAAAAGGTAGACTGGGATGATAAAAATAAGCAATGGCCAGCGCATGCGCATAACAGTAGAGGCAGAGGTAAAAGCGCAGGCATGAGATTATGGGCGGGTACTTTGATGACGCTGGTGCTGACATTCACAACGCAGTCCATAATCTCGCGCCTGCGCAACAACTTCACCAGTGCTCGCGTTTTGAAAACAGTGCTCAGTCCCGCGATAGTGCCACTGCACATGCGCGAGACTCCCGGAGCACTGCGGAACATCAGGGCGGCGGCCTCACCTATGTACATGAACACTGGGGGACAGCGAACAGCTGTAGGAGGGGGGATAACAGACGAAATACAGCCCGCCCCGGGGCCAACAAACCTCATTACCATAGCAAAAGGTAATATTTTATAAAGTTATTATCAAGGTCTGAAAGGGGGGCCAGTAGCAAGATGAACCTTTATAGAATGCAGCCCAGGAGCTGCAGAAGGGGATTCTTTTAGTTTAATAGCGAAAATTCTGCTGACAGGTTCCCTTTTCGATTCTGGTGTCTGATATGGTGTTTCTTATTACAGAGTTGATATTCAAGTCACAGGTGGCGATAAATTAATGTTATATATAAATAAATGTTAATGAGACCGTGTGTGTGAACGTGGCCTCTGGGAGTCTGGAGGGCCACACCATTTCGGAGTTAAAAATGGTGAAAGAATAGTTTCAAGTATTCTGAAAAGTTGGAGTTTTAAAGATGTTTTAACAAAGAAGTAAAAGGAAATATAATAAATAAAGCTGTGGCAGACCCCGTCCACTAAAGAGATCTTGTGGTGTGTGTGCTTTTTTTGCATCGATCAGGAATAAGGGAGGGATTAACAAGCTTGGAGGTTTGGTGGTGGTCATGACAGCAGTCTCTAACAGCAACGCTGTCACATCCGTTTCGGAACATGCTGCTGTAACCCCAAACATTTCAACTGTAGTGTATCTATTTCAGTTAGTCAGTCAAGCATTTATCCTTAATTTTTCTAGCTTTTCACATTTTTTACACATTAAAAAAACATTTATTTCGGTTACTTTTGGTACATGTCACATGGATGCCATCCGTGAGCTGTTTGTGTTTCAAACATACCGTTGGATTTGTATGGGTCCGTGTAAGCCGTCACACCGGTGAAAAATGGATGTGTCTGCATTTGTGCAGCATGGACATATGGTCTGTGCGAAAACATGTACATGTGAGTGAAACCATAGGAAATAATGGGTACATGTGGTATTCGTGTAAAAACGGATGCGACACATACCGGAAAGAGGCCTGATAGGGTGGTGTCAGCCCAAGCTGCTGCAGCACTTTCCTGGACAACTTCTGAACCCAACATAATTCTGCCTGACAAATTTCTAGGTGACTATAAATGTCTTTTCATTAAGGAAAACTGTTGCCTGTATTCCATCTGGTTCTGAAGCCATGGTGTGGGACTCCTCTTTCCCCAGACTTGGGCCTTTTCTTTACCCCTGACACTTCAGAGCTCTCCTCAATAGACTTGTTTTTTTAAAACCATAGTGCTCCTGTATGACAACCCTGACAGTGTAGTTTACACAGAAAGTAAACTCACAGCTCTTTACCGGGGGTCATGTATGGCTGAGGATTACGTTACTGAATTTCGGCGTTGGGCCACTGACTCTCAGTTGAATGACCAGCCTCTTCGCCGCCAGTTTCGTTCTGGATTCTCAGATTAATTCAAAGACATGTTCCTAATCTCCAGACACCCTTGATACTGCCATGTTTCTGGCTATCTGTCTTGATAGGTGGTTGCGTGAAAGTGTGGCGCCCTGGACAAGCCAGGACGTCACAAGCACAACACCTACACACCCCCGGTCAGGCACACCGAAGTCAGACAAAAATAAGAATTATTCTTACCGTTAATTCGGTTTCTAGGACCTTCCACGACAGCATAGAATTACCTGCTGTCGTGGAAGGGACTAGAGAAAACCCTTCTTGCCTTCCTCCAGGGGCTGATGTCCACACCAGGGGGTGGGCCAGGCGGTTGGCCCCGCCCACCGAGGAGTTCACAGTCCTGGAGGCGGGAAAAGTAAGGCAGATTAGTTTTGAGTAGAGGTGAGAGAGGAGTGTAGTGGCAGTTAAGCAGCCTGAAGTTGGTCCGGGTGTGTGGCCCGGACAGATCAGCAAGGTTGGCAGACGGTGGTGACCGTCTGCAGGAGTGGCCTATTGGAGCTAACCGTAAGGACCGTGGACGGGCGGTGGCCCGGCGGTACTGGACCGGTACGCAAAGAGAAGCCAGCACCATCCAGCAGGGGCTTACAGACCCCGGCAAGGCTAGGAGTCGCCGTGAATTTGCCAAATCCGTTAGCGAAGGGAACCTCCTGGGTTTCCCAGCAGCCAAGTCCCAACAGAAGGCAACAGTCCAACCGAGAACACCGCAGCCGTCTGTGGGACCCGTCCATCCAGCCGTGTGTTTTACCGAGAACTGTGTCCTCATCATTGGCTGAGTGAGTACCACCGTGCCATGTTGCACAGCGCTGCCCCCGCGACCCTGCACCTCGCCAGGCCCCGTAACCCGCCTGCCATCCATCCCTACCCCATCACCGGGCCCCGGGACAACCAACCCCCTACCCACGGAGGGGAGAACTAACATCCAGGCTGCTCCCAGTCATCGCTCCCGGGATCCCCGTCCAGAGCAGCGGTGGTGTCACCAATATAACCACAACCGTGGGTGGCGTCACGGACAATAACCAAATCCCCACAATCCAATCCCCTCCCTTTTCACTCACGGGCGAGGAGCGCCGCTCGAGTCCCCGGGATCCGGCCCACCGGTTGAGCCACCATTGAGCAGCAGCAGCCGCAGCAGCAGCGGCCGGACCCGAGCAGTGGGAGAGCGCAGCGTCCCCTCCTCCGCCCGCGACAAAAGCAAAAAGTGTGATGCTACATCTCCACTAAAAGTTACTGTACATACTAATGTCACGGAGGAGCCCAAGTAGATTGGGAAGACTAGCTCTTATCAACAAAAATGGACCAAAGGACAAGAATTTTAGTATGTACGGTACAGAGTCTGGACATTAGATTCATGCCAGTCTAAGACAGCCGTCATCAGAATGTCGCCAGTTAAGTATGTCACTCAGGAGGTTGTTAGTTGCTTCTTTACTAGCTGTTAGTTGCTTTTTTACATTTTTCTTATACAGTATGTTACTTTTTAACCTTGAAAACATGCCACTTAATATTGCACTTTCAAATGTATCACCATTGTGGATGCCAATAAAGTTGAAAGCAGAGAAGAAAGATTGGTCTGCTACCTCCTCCATCATTCTGCCTCTGGGGTCTGACAGCGCAACACAGCGCTTCTGACTATATGCTGCAGAGACCGGAGCAACAGAGGAACAAGGCAATGTCATGATGTTACTTCGATAACTCACAGCTGCATGTGCCCCCCATCTCCCAAGCAGTATGTGCTCCCCAGAGCTGTATGAGCCGCCTTCCAGAGTTGTATTAGCCACCCATCAGTGCAGTATGGGCCCCACAGAACTGTATGAGCCACCCCCAGAGCTGTATGGGCCCTCAGCGCTGTATAGACCCCGAGAGCTGTATGTGCCCCCCCAGGCAGTCAGCTGTATGGGCCTCCCAGAGCGATATTCCCCCTACCCCAGTAATGTCCCCCCAGTAACATTTCTTCCCCCCAGAAATGTCTATGCCCCCCAGTAACGTCTATGCCTCCCAGCAACGTCTATACCCCCTAGTAATGGCCATGCCTCCCAATAACATCTATGTCCTCAGTAAGGTGTATGCATCCCTAGAGATATAGAGATCACACACACACACACACACACACACACACACGGTCCATCGCCATTAACTTGAGAATGGCGGCAGCTATAGGAATAGAAGTGGTGTCTAGGTATAGCCAAGTAGCCATGCGCTGCGCAATGAAAACACCTATAGCTCCAACTGGTGGAACACAACGGAGTTAGCCTTTTTATCTCGAAAACGGAATGAGATAGAGAAAAAGTGAGTTAAAAAATTGTAGGGCATCCTCAATTCAATACGAATCGACACCTTGCATACAAAAATGCTATGATATGAAACCCATGACTGTTACGGGGGGACTGGTGGATTAGGATAAGGTGGTGTATTATCAATTGCCAGTCGGGGTCCACCGTACTCCTAGATAGAAAAGGAGCTGCTGGCAACCCAAAGGTTAGGTGGCGAATACAGAGCTGGGTGGCTCTGAAATAACACTGGAGACCTGGGAACCGGTCACTTGTGTAGGGACACGTCAGACCGGACGACAACCCAGTTAGCATTTCGGTGTACCTGTGGTGCTACACCGACCACGTGTGCAGGGAACACGTTAGGCCGGGTGGTGACCAGGTAGCGTTGACCGCTGCGAAAGCGCCCGGTCGGTCACGTGTGTACGACATGTCAGACCGAGCGCTCCCCCGATTAGTGTTTCTGGCCACCAGGGCTCTCAACTGGCCACGTGTGTACAGGCCATGTGTGTACAGGACACGTCAGGCCAGGTGGTCACACCAGTAGCGTTGACTGGGAAGCCGATATGAAGAGAACAGGTTCCACACACCCAGCCCAGGAACTCCCTGTTAACGCCACAGAGGTCCTGAGGTATGCTGTCTGTGCGCATAGGGGGCACAACCGGACAGGTGGCACAGCAGCCGCAACCGAGTAAACTCCACTGGGCTGCACTAGCAGGACTGGACAGTAGGGGAGAAGTGCGGCACATGACCCTATCGTGCCCAGCCACGGGTGTCTTGACGTGTGGCACCGGACGTCTATCCCTACTGTGGCGCCCCTGATCTTGTCAGGCACCACTGAGTACTGCACCCATGCTGGGAGCAGTACAATAGAGGTAATCCAGAAGGCTGACAGAGGTGTGATTACACAGGCGCATAGTAATCAGGCCTCCCACATCTACCTTTGATAGGGATCCCTGGGGAATCTAGGAGGGGCGTGGCCTCCATGGCCACTCAAGGGGTGTGGTAGAAAGCCTGGTTGCTAGGTTGCATAGGCAGGCACAGTGGGGAGGGGAGTAGTGAGCCAGTTAGTGAGTGCAGCTCAGGGAGAGCAGTCGCAAGAAGCAGACCCTGGAGGCTGTCACGACTGACAACGCACGTGCAGTGGCTACCGACGGGGGAGATCGGTCACCTGGTAGTGCCGCCCAAAATCCACCCAAGGCTAGAAAGAGCAGAGGGGTGGCTGAGTACGGGGACAGCCAAGGAGGTACCAGGCCCGCACTGGTTACAGGTCCCAGTGCAGAGATTCATTCAGTTTTCCCTGCCAAATCTGCTGAAGGGGGCATTTCAGACCCTCATCACAACACCAGAGTCCGCAGCCACGTAGCAAAGAGAGGGCCCATAGCTTACAGGAGGCAAGCAGCCGGAGTGACCTGGTGCAGGCTACAAGAAAACGGGCCGAAACGAGGGGAGAATAGGCAGCAGCAACTTCCCTGGGTGACCCCAGCAGGACTACAAGTCGGTGGTCACCCCAAAAACGTCAGGGCTAGGAGAAAGTCGGTAGTCACCCTCACAAGTCAGCCTGAAAGAGTGCCTGGTTTCCTCTGGTTCATCCCAGCTACGCCCGGGTACTCACCCTGCCATCAATTGTGAGTGAAAAACCCTGAAAGACTGTCTGGACTGTGCCTGAGTCATTCTACTACTTGTGGTTCCACACACACTAACCGGACCCTGGGGCCTGCCTCACTCTCGGGAGGCCATGACACCCAGCTGCACACAACACCAGCCCCAGCTGTCCTCTAACCTGCAGCGGCGGTCCCCTGACTGCAATACCGAGAGTGGCGTCATGAAAATCCAAAGAAGATAACTTACCTGTGACCAGACCTTCCCACGTGGAGTCCCTGAAGGTAATGCTACACAACACCTGTGGGGCTTCACACTACCTTACTGCTTCCAATCAAACTGGCTTCAGCCACAATGGGCTCTATACATGGAGGTGTGCTCACAACAAGCATATAAGACTACAAACCTCCATGTTGTCTCCAGCCCTTTTGTAACCTGGGTCCACCCCAAACCCAGGGTAGACCATAATCCACCTCCAGGAGCTAATAGAAGAGAGCCATGTCATCAGTGACATCACCAGCGGCCTATCCGGAACCGCCACGCCACTGATGACCTCATGGCAGCCACGCCCCAAACACTTCACCAGTCATTGTCTGACGACCAATGATGAGTTGCCAAGTCATAAGGGCGGGCCTCTGCGAGCCAGTCCGGAGTGGACACATCATCAGGACACCTGATGCATGCCGGCCTATCAGGGCCTGCCACCTCACGGACATGCCCAGTGAGATCCTTACTGGACCTAGCCACTGATGCACGAAGTGCCTGAGCATGCTCAGTAGCCTGAACAACTGTCTCAGAAATCAGACTATCAGCCTGAGCATGCTCAGTAGGCACAACATAGGACTTAGTCTCACAAATGACACAATCAGGCTGAGCATGCTCACTACGCAAAACACTGGACTTGGGCTCTGGCTGGGGTAAATCGGCGCACGCATACGCACTATCCGCCTCTCCACACTTAGATGTGGAGGAGGAAGCAGCCAGATGGACGACCTGAGGCATGGCCAAAAATGGCAGCCGGTGCCTGGGTGCAACTTGAACTACAGCAGGCTGCTTGCGGCTATGGTGGCACCTAGTCATAACAATGACCCCCCAAAACATTGAATGCTGGTCATGCATATGGCGCTCATTTAACTTTGATGCTCAAAGTGGCTACCGTTAGCTGCAATGCACATCTGGACTCTGGACAGCATACTGTATCATGCTGCACGTTGTGCAATATGGTAGGTGACACGTTTGCACAAGCATCTGTGATACGTCGTCGTAGATTCTGCAATGTTGGTGGAGAGGTCGCATACACCTGCTTTTTGATGTGACCTCACAGAAAGAAGTCCAATGGGGTCAGGTCAGGTGAGCGTGGAGGCCATTCCACACAGCCACCATACCCAATGACTTGTTGGAAGGTCTCCATGAGGTATCGCTTCACATACGCAGCCTTGTGAGTTTTACACATTCTTATCATAGCATTTCTGTATGCAAGGTGTTGATTCGTATTAAATTGATGATGACCTACAATTTTTGAATTCACTTTTTTTCTCTATATCGTTCTGTTTTCGAGATAAAAAGGCTAACTCCGTTGTTTTTCACCAGGTGGCGCTATAGGTGGTTTCATTGCGTAGCGCATGGCTACTTTACTATACCTAAACACCACTTCTATTCCTATAGCTGCCACCGTTCTCAAGTTAATGACGGTGGACAGGATATGGGTGGACACACTGTATATACTGAAGCCCACAGCCCCACCTTTGATGTATATATTGTAGCCCCAGCCCCTCCTGTGATGCATATACAGTAGCCCCCAGACCCTCCTGTCATGTATATACTGTAGCCACCAGACCCTCCTGTCATGTATATACTGTAGCCCCCAGACCCTCCTGTCATGTACATACTGTAGCCCCCTGCTCCTCCTGGGATGCATATACTGTAGCCCCCAGACCCTCCTGTCATGTATATACTGTAGCCCTCAGACCTTCCTATGATGTATATGTGACGCCCTGGACTAGCCAGGTAGTCACAGACATAACACCATACACACCCCCTTCCCTAGACAGTTACACCAGACAGACAAAAACCCTTGTTGCCTCCCTCCAGGGTCTGATGTCCACACCAGGTGGGGCGGAGCCAGGTGGTTGGCCCCACCCACCGAGGAGTTCACAGCCCTGGAGGCGGGAAAAGCAGACAGTTAGAGTTTGGAGGTGAAAGCGAGAGGACAGAAACTGCAAGTGTCTGGGTCGGAGCCCAGGCACTGACAGCAAGGTTGGCAGACGGTGGTGGCCATCTGCAGGAGGTAGTGGACCTCTGCAGAACCGTAGGACCAGGGTCGGGCGGTGGCCCGCCGGTACCGAACCGGGGAGCGGAGTGATGCTAAGCACACAGGCAGGGCCATCAGACCCCAACCAGGCTTGGAGCCGCCGACAACAGTCAAATCCGAGTTTGACAGGAACCCCAGGGGTTTCCCAACAACCAAGACCCGACAAAAGGCAACAGTCCACACCGTGAGGATATACAGACACCGCCATAGGCTAGAGATCCAAGGGCCAGCGCCTGCGGGCAAAACGGGCTCCTACGGCATCTATACGCCGGGGAGTGGACTACCGGTGGGCAACCACAGGAGTCAGAACATTCTAACAGGTGCAGGGAAAGACAGCCACCATCAGCCGTCTGGGGAGAGTACAACAACACTGCAGCTGGCTGCGGGACCCGTCCATCCGGCCGTTTGGTTTACCAGAGACTCTGTCATTGACTGTCTGAGTGAGTACACCAGTGCCATCCTGCACCGCACCACGCTGCGCCTGCACCCCAGCCATCCAGCCTCCCCATTACACCACCGGGCCCCGGGATCACCAACTCCTACCCACGGAGGGGACAACATCCTAGCTGCTCCCTACCATCACTCCCGGGATTCCCCGTCACCAGCAGTGGTGGTGCCATCATCACCACGTCCCGTGGGTGGCGTCACAAACTCTCTCCCCAAACAAACCATCCCTTTTCACTCACAGGTGAGGAGCGCTGCTCGAGTCCCCGGGTCCAGTCCACCGCTCGAGCCACCGAGCAGCAGCAGCAGAAGCGTGGCGAGCGCGTCCCCTCCGCCCGCGACATATATATTGTAGCTCCAGCCCCTCCTGTAATGTATACAGCAGTCTCACTGTGCGAGTGTCACACTACACGCATGGCAAGTGCGTTCAAACCAACTAATGTCTGATGTACAATGGGAAAAACCACACCACAACAACTCTACAAACAATAGGGGGACACTGGGAATACAATTACAATGGAGGGCCCTGATGCTAGTGACAGGGTAGATGGATCACCTCCTATTCTCTCCAGTAGCTGTCCCTACTCTCCTAGCCAGTCCCTATACAGTCTCCTCAACTGTCACCGAGCAGCACCCTGAGACCCTGGGAAACCCTGTAGATGCTCTGAATAGTGAGAGGTGGGGGAGGTTCCCTAATCCACTGCTGCACTAATAAGACAAGAGGGTAGGGGAAACAAACGGGATAAACAACCAAAATGGAGCAAATACATTATCAGGACGAATCCACAGCAGCTCCTTCCTACAAAGTGGCCACAATACAAATGGTTGTGTATAATCAGAAAAAATTGCTGGGAAACCTAGCTACTTAAACACAGGGGGCGTGGCTGCAGAGAAGCTTCAGGTGAACTGCGCTGCTGGAGAAGCTGCTAGCAGCAAAACTGACATTCACTGTTTCAGAACCAAAAGACATGAAACAACATTTAAATGTAGAGTCCCAGATGAAGATGAGAGGCTCCAGTCCTAAAGCTGTCACTAGTCTCCAAAAATAGGGAGACGATCGTGACAGCGCGGCCATGTCTGTTAAAGTGACGGCTGTCACACAGCACAGCAGCTTGCCTTGGCGCACCTGGATGGAGGCAAGCGATAGCAATTTGTCTGTGTGTGCATATACTGTAAATCATGTGTGTTTATATGTATGTTTGTGAAGTTGTGTTCAAATAAGTACATGTACGTATTCCTGTACGTGTATGTGATGCCCTGGCCTATCAGATTGTCACAGGACATTGTGCAATCTGCCCTTCTGCATGATGTCCACCTCCTCTTTGGTTACGGGTCCCTGACCTTTGGTGTTGCTAAGAACAAGCTAATCAAAAGCCTAGGAACACTCTGCACCACACTCACCAGACACACCAGTGGACAGCCTGAAGGGAATAAGGCTGGCCACTTGAGGGGTTGGTTAAGGGGAGGTCAGGAGTGTTAGGAGACAGTTGAGCAGAAACTCTCAAGTGGAGAGGTCAGGAGCTGGGCTCCTCGTTTACTAGGTGCTGGACCCTGGTTGCAGGGGATCGTGACAAGGGGCACGGTCTGTCAT
The DNA here is from genome assembly GCF_048569485.1 of Anomaloglossus baeobatrachus. Taxonomy (NCBI): domain Eukaryota; kingdom Metazoa; phylum Chordata; class Amphibia; order Anura; family Aromobatidae; genus Anomaloglossus; species Anomaloglossus baeobatrachus. The sequence goes on from NC_134355.1 coordinate 633,650,739, forward strand.
GTAGGATGGCCGGCGGCCTTGTGCTATCACCAGGCAGGGGCCAGGGCACGACGGGGTACGTGAACCCTAGGCCAGGAAGTAGCTTCAGGCGTCCTGGTAATTCACCTGACAAGGACGAAGCCTTCAAGATCCGTTCTCCACCCGCTCCAAAATCGGGGTACTAGCGCAACGAGGGGGATAGGACTCTCCCACTGCCTAGTCCAGAAAATCCCAAGCGTGAAACCTGAGAGCAAGCTCACTCTGTTAGCCATATGGGTGAGCGGGACCCGCTTTAATTTCAAGCTAAGTGGGACCAACTGTAGGAATAGGTGCCAAGATCAAGGTCACAGGCTAACAAGCAACACCAAGGGGCACGGGATCCAGGCGTGCTCCCTCCCTGCAGCAGTGGCATCAGGAACTTTGGTTTACCATGGTTGACAGCATCAGCGTTATTGGACTGAGTGAGTACGCAATTAACCCGTACCGGCCCGACGGCACCTTCCCGACACCATCACCAAGTTACGGGGCATTCGACCTACCCGTGGAGGGATTAAACACCTGGCTGCCCACACCATCGCCACTGGGTACTCCCAGCCGCAGCGGTGGTACTTCACCCTTTCACCCTTACCACACATCACGGGTGGCGTCACGAACTTTCCACACCATCCCCTGTACATAGCTCCCTTCAATTCGGGTAGCCACACGACCCCGGGTCCGGAGACCCCTCGAGCCACCGCGGATCCGGATCCGAGCAGCCCGGCTGCTGACGGGGGCGGCACATGTACATATCTGTGTATGCATGTGTCTGCATGTGCATGGGGCCCACTGAGATTTTTTTCTCCCAGGGCTCACAAAAACCTGGAGCCGGCCCTGCTGGCAGGCCTGAAGTTTGATACAGTTGGTAGCCTACGTGACTTAGAGACAGAGGGAGGAGCAGAGGATTGGTTAGGCAGACAAGCTAGAAAGTGAGTGAAGTTCTGCAGAGTGGTGCTAGGAGTACGGACAGGGCCTTGTAGCTTGGGCCTCTCCAAGAAGAAAGGAGGAAACCTCCCTTGTGGGGACTAGTCAGGTCGTCACAGGGTTCTGCACAATCTTTCTGTCCCCGTGCAGGGCTCAAACCCCCATGGTTCTGTGTCCCCATCTTGCGGTACTGCCTCCACCAGCATTCACAAATCCTAGTTACACCTCACACCACACCTCTCAGGCACACCAGTGGGCTGCTTAAGCTGGAATAGGGCCACCCACCTTGGGGTCAGGCAGGGAGGTGGGAGGTGAAAAGGGAGTTGGCTCCAGGAGAACGCGAAGAAGAGAAGTAGCTCCCAGTGAGTGAGGAGCTGGGAGTAGCAGCTCCCCAGAGAACAGTGGTTGCCCTTGAGCTGTGAGGAGGTCGAGGAAGCTGGAAGTTGGCGCTCCCAGGGGAAAAGTAGACTAGGTCGCAGATGGTGGTCTGCACCAGGAGTCGTCGGATACCCGGTTGTGGGAGATGGAGACTGGGTGCTTGGCTAGTCTTGGAGGATAGCTAGCAGCTGCAGTTCAATAGCCGGGCTGGGACCGAAGGCACGATGGGGTACACGGACCCTAGGTTGGGGAGAAGCTTCAAGCAACCCGGCAATTAACCTGTGGAGGACAGGGCCTATATAGACTATTCCCACGAAGCTCCGAGATCGGGGGCACTAGCGCAATGAGGGGATAGGGCTTTCCAAGCAAAGCAGCCCACTGAAATCCTAAAATCCCAAGCATGAGCCCCTGAGAGCAAGCTCCTCTTGCTACTCATAGCAGGGAGCAGGGCCCGGAAAGCTCCAAGCTGACGGGCCACAAAGGACACTCTAAAATACGGTGCCAGGAGGCATGCCACAGACCACCAGGTGAAAAAATTAAAGGGAATGCACTCACCTTCAGTAGTTGTGACAGTCACAACTACTATAAAAGCTTATTTTGTAGAGATGAAGTCTGCTGCAGCCCCCGTGGTTGATAACAGAGAACAATAGAGAAGGGGTTTTATGCCGCGCTGTTCATCAGGAAGGAGGACAAAGAGATGGTCAATGTTCCTTTATTGTAGCTTGTAGATGAACAGCGCGGCATAAAACCCCTTCTCTATTGTTCTCTGTTATCAACCACGGGGGCTGCAGCAGACTTCATCTCTACAAAATAAGCTTTTATAGTAGTTGTGACTGTCACAACTACTGAAGGTGAGTGCATTCCCTTTAATTTTTTCCCGGATATATACCGGGTAAGACCCTATTGCGCTTTTTCTTTCCACAGTTTATTTCGCTTTGTGCCTTCTGGACCTGGCAAGACCAGCTCTTCTGGTGGACATAGCAGCATAAGGGTCGTGTCTTTCTATCATGGACTACTTCAACCAACGTCTCTCTTCAAGAGAAAGACTCATCCTACAAACAGTAGGTGCATCTGATGCTTACAATATAGATCCTGAACTTGATTTAACCAATGTCTATTCTGAAGAAGACGGTATTAATATGAGAAATCTTTTTCTACGTCTTGAGGATCTTCTCAAGGATGAACTATTTTACAGTCTGGACGCTAGGTTCCTCCTGATTTATATGGAAGAAAAACTATGCCCCAGGGGTCTGAGAGTGAACAAAGATTCCCCTTTCCCCTTGGATAAAACTTTTTCTTTGGAATGGGACAATATTTTTCAGAAATGTATGCAAGAGATGTTACAGTGCCTCTATAAAAAAAGAGATATTTTAGCTAAAGAGGCTACTGCTAAAATATCGGATGTATATGAGGAGCTGGGTCTATATGACCTACATTGTGAATATAAAATGTTAAATTCCAATATCAATACTAAATTAACACAACTTGAACAGGATACCATCCTTAGAAAATCTAGGAAATTACAGAGAGACAGACAAGATAAAATTAACAAAACTGCCCCCCCTACTGACCAAAAAGAGAATATATCTACACCAAGGCCTTTTAGTACCAATAAGCTCAAGAATTTTAAAAGAAAGAGAAGTCATAGTAATAATCGGAATTTTTTTAATAGTAAATTCCATAAAAAACGGAATCCTTCGACTAATATGGAAAAGGAAGCTCCAAAAGATACCCCTGTACCCAGTAAAAAAACTGCAAATAGTATCTCTATCATTAATGACACAACTGGAAAATCCTTAATGGATCTTCCAAAGGAGACAGCTGATATAACTGTCCATATTGACAAACTCAAGGTACCAGAACCCCTTAAAATTCCTAAAGATTTTGAGGAGACTAAAAGACAACTAGCATTAATAAAGATGCAAATCGAGAGAATAAGAAAAGAAAGAGAATCCCCTTTGATCAGTGATGATACCACTACTCCAACAATATCTAGGGAAGGAGAGCAGGATATGGACCTCATGGATTTGTTGGACTTATCCACACATGAGGATTATATCCCCTTACCTGACACACAATTTGCACTTAATGTGTCCTCTACTGAGTGTGCTAATTCTGGGGCCGAACCCATTAAAACGGTCATCATTGATAACACCAAAAAGAACAATATGTGTGTACCTTTTTTATCCCTTGGAAGGTTTTCAACCCAGAACCCTATACAAAGCCCCATAACGAACTACCTAACCTCAAGGGGGGGAAAAAGAAAAAATCCCACAGAGGAAACCGAGCAGGTGACAGGGTCCAACAAAAAAGAAAAGAAAAACTAATACCCCCAAGCCACACTTCAGGCATTTTTAATCTCTCTAGTCATGATCTTACAGAAAACGAACTTAAGGTACTAAAAAAAGGACTATATTTTTGCCCTGATTTTTCCTCTGACGAATTTGAATTATATTTGGACGTACAGAGGTTTATAAGAAAAATCACATTAACTCGACATTTTAAAATACATAAGCCTGAGACTTCAGAGAAAAGGGACATTTCAGATAAATTTTTACATACTGACCTCAGACTCAACTCAAAATTTTACCCTCTAAACAGTAAAGGACATCATATAAAAACGTTTAGTGATCTAGTATTAGAGGATATAAAGAAACTAAAAGCTAATAAAAAATCGGGTCTGCACAATCTGACCATTGGTGAACATAGGGCAATAAAAACCCTTAAAGAGAACCATAACCTTATCATCAGACCTGCTGATAAGGGTGGGGGAGTAGTCCTGCAGGACAAGGAAGCATATATCAGGGAAGCGCTGAGAAATCTATCTAACACCATTCACTATGAGGTTTCTGGTCAGGAAAGGTATAATAAAGCCATCATTGAGTATCAAACACTCTTACAGGAGGCCATTAAAAATAATTTACTTAATGACAATGAAAAAAAGTTTTTAGAAAACAAATGTCCAAAAATGGCGTTCTATTATCATCTCCCTAAGGTCCACAAAGACCCCATTAATCCTCCAGGTAGACCTATCATATCTGGAATAGATTCTCTGACTGTAAAATTAGCAGCGTATATTGACCAAATTATGAGCATTCACGTCATTAGGCTCAAAAGCTATCTCCGCGACTCTGCACACCTTATACAATTCATAAGGGAAATCCCTTGGGGGGATTCTTATGTGTTTATTACCTTGGATGTCTCTGCCTTGTATACAAACATTTCACACAAACTGGGACTAGAATGCTTTAAACAATTCCTATTAATTGATGATAGGCTACCATTTCAGCAAAAAAAGTTCATCTTAAAAGGGATGCAATTTATTTTAACCAATAATTACTTTACTTTTATGGATACTATATATCATCAGAGATGTGGGACTGCAATGGGCTCGAAGGTAGCACCAACCTTTGCAAATTTATTTATGGGGCTATTTGAGCAGTTATTCATCTATAATTCCCCCTTTTCTAAACATATCATTTTATATAAGAGGTATATTGATGATCTGATATTGATATGGGACAACAGTAACAATAATGTCCCTGATTTTATAAAACATTTGGACAATAACAATTGGGGCCTTACATTCTCATCGGTAGTACAGAAAGATCAAATAGACTTTCTGGATCTGACCCTGACACATCGCGAGGGGGAGATTATTACTAAAACATTCTTCAAAAAAGTAGATTGTAATGGGTATATCCAATTTTCCAGTGGCCACTATAAAAAATGGCTCACAAATATACCTAATAACCAATACAAAAGAATTAGGAGGAACTGTACCTCTGATGATGACTTTCATGTACAAGCCAATATCATGAGAAATAGGTTTATAGAAAAAGAATACCCTATGTCACTCATTAAGAAGGCTTTTAAGGGCACTAAACTGCTCAAACAAGCAGATTTAATTAAACCCAGTAGAAAGCCCATTATAACTATCAATAAGGATTTCACTTCTAATTTCCTTACCACTTTCAGTAGAGAGAGTGATCGGATAAAGGAAATCTTGTCTAGACATTGGGGTATACTTCTTAACGACCCATTTTTAAAGGGGGTTATTCCTGAAAAACCAGGGATTACTTTCAGGAGAGCCCCTAACCTAAAGAGCATCATAGCCCCAAGTAGAGCAAAAGCTCTTACAATAAAGAATAAAATACATAATCCTAATATGAATGCAGGATCCTATAAATGTTTCATGAGGAATTGCTTATGCTGTAAATCAATTTCACACAATAGATCCATTTTTAAATCCTCTTCAGGAGAAGACTCCTTTCCCATTAGAGTCCACCTCACTTGTCAATCTACATTTGTGATTTATCTAATTGAATGTGAATGCGGGAAATTGTATGTGGGAAGAACGGTGCAGGAACTGCATAACCGGATCAATTCCCACAGGCACAACATCAAAATTGGTTTCATGTTTCATGGACTGTCTAGACATACCACAGTCAAACATGGTAAAAAAGCAAAAATTAGGGTCACCCCTATCGACCATATCCCCCTTCAGATACATAATCGAGTGGAAGCCTTGAATAGAAAAGAGACCTACTGGATTTACAAACTCAACACCTTGAAACCAGTGGGTCTCAATGAGGTCACGGATTTGTTTCACTAATAGACCCCTGAGTAAAGTCTTAACCCCCCCCCTCCCTCCATCCCTTTTAAAAGCAATTTTTAATTTAAATTTTTAAAAAAAGAAAAAAATTGAAGGTTGGTATCTATTATATACATACATTTGTTACTGTCATATATCAGTGTCCCTTGATTTTAACTTGTGCCTTCCCCCTTTTCTTGGTGAGATCATATTTGCTGATTAATAGACCAAAATAGTCTGTATATGAATTGGTTGAGTGATATACGGGGATATAGATTGTAGATCTATGTCCCTTTTTTTCCCCTTTTTTTCCCTCTTCTCTGCTGGTCCTGGGACATAAGCTTTTGCCCCCAGGATCAACAGACGGCCGGCTGCTTGTTTTTCATTAATTCCCTTGCAGCCTATTGAGGTTGTCACACGATCTCGGACACCACTGGCCTGGATCCCTGTCGGTAGCACTACTGCATAAATGTGGTGCTATCGAGGAATCCAGACCTGTTGCATGATGTCCTGGAGACAGCTCACTGAGGCAATTTCTAGATCCTGTACTTTAACTCTCATTTTCACCTGGTACCATTACTATAATCTGAACTCAGTTCACCCTTGGTGCGGATGCGGTTCACAGAACCAGTTACTTTTCTTGGGCTCTGTCACCCGTTTGATATAAATGGTTGTGTCAGTATTTGTTTCTCTCCTGGGTGTGTTTTAACTGGGGATTCATTGATAAGAATCCTGCTAATAGTATACAGCCGGCTGTCCTATGGTTAATCTGCAGCTTACTGATGTTGTCGCACGGCTTTAGACACCACTGGCCTGAATCCCTGTCAATAGCAATACGGCATATATGCGGTGCTGTCGAGGAATTCAGACCTGTGGTTACGTCGTCCTGGTGACAGCTCATTGAGACAATTCTAGGTCTTGGACTCTGGCACTCGCTTCCACGCGATGCCATTATGAGGGGCACTGCAGCCAGAAACTTGAGATGCTGCCCCCTGACTGCTGGCCCCTATGCATGTTTAAATAGAGGTCTCCCCCCCTGGAAAGACACTGACCTGCCGCCCCCGCCTTCTGTGGTGTGACTGGCCTAAGCCCCGCCTCCTGGTTACATATCACTGTGTTGCCCAGCTTCCGGCCTCTCTGCTGCAGAACCCGGACCTGTTTGGGCAGCCGGACACAGGGACCCGCTCCTGGAGGCGGTAAGATAGCTATCAGCAGGGAGGTAAGCGTTTCAGCTCACAGCGCTGTTAGCTGTGAGCGGCTGCCTCTCTGCTGAGGCACAAGCGATGTGTGCCGGTGAGCGCGGCGTTCTAAGGGAACTACCCGCCCGCTGGTCCGCTTGTGCTCGCCATTATTTAACACCCTTCCCCCCCTGCCCCCCCCCCCCTCCCTCCATCCTCCCCCTCCCTCCATCCTCCCCTAAAATCAGCATGGAGGAAAGCGTCCTGCTCACGGCGCTTTTAGCTGTGAGCGGCTCCCTCCATGCTGAGGCACAAGTGACATGTACCGGCGAGCGGCGTTCTGAGGGAACTACCCGCCCGCCGGTCAGCTTGTGCTCGCCGTCAATCTGCCCAAATCACCCTCCCCCCCCCCCTTTTCAGCAGGGAGTGAAGCGTGCTGCTCATGGCATTGTTAGCTGTGAGCGGCTCCCTCCCTGCTGAGGCTTAAGTTATGTGTGCCGGCGAGCGGCGTTCTGAGGGAACTGCCCGCCCGCCGGTTAGTTTGAGTTGCTGTTAAATTTAAAATGGAGCGCTTCGCGCGCTTTTTCTACGGCGCCGCCCGCCCGCCGCCCTATCACTGCTGGCACGGGGGGGGGGGAGTACGGGGGCGATCTGTGTGTTGGTGCGGTCCCTGTTGCAGGGGCAAGTTGGAAGCGCTGCAGCGGTGGGTGCGCTGGCCTGCTGGAGTAATGAGCTCCGCTCCCCTGTACCGGCCCCCCACCACCCCACATCTTCTCATATACCCCATCGTGACACTGTACGCACTGGGGCTGTAGGCAGAACAAACCGCCCCCCCCCCCCACACCCCCCTCCCCCGGGGTTCCGGCGTGGGATGGCGGCGGTTGGGATGACGTTGAACAACGTGCTATGCGGTCATTTGCAGGTACCCCGGCCATTGTGGTAGTCAAAACATGGTGCGGGTAGCTGCGGCGACCGTAGTCAGTCAGCCTCACGATAGCATCGGCGTGGGCATCGGGGCTCTGAGCATCGTCATGGAGGAAGAAGAAAAAAAAAAAAAAAAGTCACATCGGTAGAGATAGATCCCACCACTGCGGCGGATGGTCGAGGTCGCCGCGTGGCAAACGCATTCTCGTCCTCAGACTAAGTCTGGTGAGGTCCCGCTGCGGGACGAACAGCATCTGGGTACATTGGTCCGGACAGCGGAGTTGCCGTTGGAACCGGGCGTGCAATTTCCAGAAGTAGGGTCTGCTTTTTCCTGCATCTTCTGGTAAGTACCACAATGTGGAATTTGGGTGGGATAAGTGCCCCAGGGGAGGGGTAACGTGATGTCACCAGGCAACAGGATTCCCACCTAATTCTACATTCTTCTTACTGAGTTATGTATGACCAACACTGTGGATGGACTGTGGAAATCTCACACCCTGATATTAAAGGCAGTTGTAGTATCTGCTGTTACTGAATACTGTGGTCGGTATTCCACAACCTGACTGCTCTAACTGTAAAAAAGCCTTTCCTATTTATTTAAAAAAAAAAAAAAAAAAGTCTTGTGCCAGTCCTTTCTACAAACAGGTATTTATGCATGAAAATGGGATCTCCATTATAACTTAGTGCTGTAGCTGAAAAGTTGCAGGTTTGGTACCTTTTCGCTGCTGGTTTGTGTTTCATCTTGACAGACATAAGTGAGCAAGTGATGTGCAAAATTTGCATCTTTATATTTTATTTAATTGCATAATTATGTCCACATGAATATCCCCTCAAAAAAAAAAAAAATACTCAATTTTATTTTTTGATCTCAGGTATATAACTGACAAATGGCTATGCAATATTTTACCAGACGGAGATTATTCTAATATTATACGATAGAGGGTGCCGACTAGCTATATTATTTGAAGCAATTGTATTATATATATATATATATATATATATATATAAAAAAACAAAAAAAAAAAAAAAAACAAAACACACACCTCTTATAGGATTTGCCTCTATTCGGAATGCTTGGCCACATGGAGACAGGTTTATTCACTATTACCCGTTACCTGGACGCTCTACACTCCATCTCTGGGAACCCACAGGGAATACTTTAACTTTGTAAGGTCGTGTCTACAGCATTAGTTTTTCCCATGTGCCTTTACCATGGCTACCAAGGGTATTACTAAGTGGCAGTGTTGGGTGGCCCGGTTTTTTGGTACATGTGTCCAACTTCAGAAGCGGTAAGTTTTAACTTGTGTTCCGTAACATGGAACCAGGATATGGGCGCCCCTAAATGGGGACCTGATGGTGTAGTGTAATTTCTCGTCAAGTGCCAATTGCCAATTTTTAAAAAAAAAAAAAAAAAAAGAAACCTTTATTTTATATAGCGCTCACATATTCTGCTGTGCTTTGCATGCGTTGTGGACGCTGTCCCCATTTGGGCTTACGGTCTGGATTCCCTACCTGTGTGTTTTTGGGGGTGTGGGAGGAGGCCGGAGTGCCCGGAGGAGACCCACTCAGACACGGGTAGAACGTGCAGGCTCCTTGCGGATGGTGTCCTGGGTGGGATTTGGGCCCAGGACCCCAGGGCTGCATCTGGCCACTGAGCCATTGTGCCGTGCCATAATAATTTCAAGAGCAGGAACAGACAGATTTGTAGGTGGATTATTTCCGGCGTTGCAGGGCCAGCTGTTTGGGATTATTTGCAATACAATGTGTTTATATAGTTATATATATATATAAAAAAAAAAAAAAAAAAAAAAGAGTTCCCTATGCTGGGCCCGGCGGGCATGGTCCGGTAACCTAACTTTGATTGCGCCTTTCCCCCTATTTAGGTTCAGCTAAACAAAAGGGGGGGTAGACTGGGAAATAGGAGGATGACCAGTGGTTCGACGATGCCGGTGGGTAAAAGTCTTAACCAACTACAGCCCCCTCCTCAAATAAGTAATCAGGCTGTTTAGGTTTTTTGTGGCTTGGAATGCTTATGGGTCAACACAGGGTTGAAGTCAATACAGGCATCTGGTTTCCGGGTTAGTATCGCTCACCCTATTGCAATCCCAATCCCAGGTATTTTGGTAACTCCACCCACCAGCAGGATCAAGGCTGGGAGTGCGCAGCTAGATGGTGGGGTGTTCGGTGAAGTTAGGCTTATGATCCGGGCCCCCATTTTGCATTGACCTGACGGTTCTATGGTACGTTATGCAGCGGGTGTGTTTGGTGGCTGATGTGCGTGACGATTTCCCAAGCCACCCTTTAGTAATACACATCCTGTAGTATTCAGCGAACGTGCACCATTTTCGGTTGCAAGCAACCTGTTACGAGGTCGGTCTTCCCGTTTTTAAATTGTGGAACTTTACTGAAGCGATGTGGGTCTTGTGGGGTGTAAGTTATTTAAGGGTTGGATGATTAGCGGCAAGCGAGTGGATCACAGTAGGTCTATTCTTTTCTAGCCATGGATTATTCCAAAAAAAAAAAAAAAAAAAAACAGGGTGGGGTTTGGATTGTTCGCCCCATTGCGAATCTATACCTTGATGTTTTGGATCTTTTTCCCTCACTCGGCGGGTGTCCCGATGTTGTCGGTTATGTCTCTTAGGCGAGCGGGCGTGATGGGACTAGTTTTTACCCACGACGACGGCCCTTCATTTTAGCGTCACGGAGTTAGCCTACATTTTGTGGGCTATTTTTGGTTGGTAATGTGACGGTTCCCCGTTATTTTGGTGTTTGCCAGCCGTGGTACCCGTTACGTACTCTACCAGAGTTGGGGCGTTCCAAGGCTTCAGGGGCCAGCATACATGAGCACAGTTTCAGTGGATTAGGTGACTGCAATTGAAATGCATTAAGAGGGACGTCAGGACTGAGTTGGTTTTTGAAATCTGGTTTTATTAGTCATGTAAGAAGATTCAGAACAGCGTACAGGGCTAATGTAAAATGACATGATTGTGATTTGTTTTTTAAAAAAAAAAAAAAAAAGTTTGTGGGTTTTGCCAGTACCTCCTTGGAGAGAAGAGGTGTTTGATGGTTACGAGAATTCTCTGTTCTGACATTGTTTTCCTTTCAGATCCAAGTCGGCCTAGTGACTGGGTCCGAGGTTACGTCCATATATATTGGCTGTGAGGAGAGCGGATCTTCGCCTTGGTGGTCGGTTCCTTGTTCCCGTTACAGTGGATGTAATTGGAGAGGTTGCCGGAGCTTGGATCAGCTGTGGGTTTATCAGAGGCGATCAAGATTGCGTGAGCTCTCTTTTTTCCAACCGACTTGGTGATACACATAGGCTTCAAGTATCTGGTCCAAGGCCGTCTAGCTAGGCCTCTTACCATTATCCGGTCAGAGAAGTACAAGTTTCCCTGTTTTAGTTCGGAGTGTTACAACGATCCGGTCGAAGGTAACCCTCTGGCCCAGGGGGCATGAGCTAAGGGAGAATGTGATAAGGATCTCTCCTGGCGCATGGTCGATCAGGGCCTACCCAAGTTGTGCTGTTAATAAAGTGTTTAAAAAAAAAAAAAAAAGAAAGAAAAGTTGTTGGTCTGGCACCGCCAGCTGGAAGGCAATATTTGGCTGTCCTTAAGCTTGGATGGGTATATCCCAAATGATGATGTTATGGATATGGTGGTTGCGGTAATGCCTGGGACGGCTCAGGTATTTTTTAGTTTTTGGGGGGGGTCGCAGCTTGCTGGTGCTGTGCTGCTCCTTGGCGGAAGGGGTAGGAGAAGTGGTGGTGAATTACCCGCGCCGGACGGCCGGAAGGCGGTACATTTACCTGAACCCCGTGATGTTGGCAAGTTAATGCCTGGTAAAAAGCTGCGACCAAATTTTATGCCAAAAGATGAGAGTGGTTTTTCCCCATGCCTCTCTCCAAAAAATGGAAAATTCAAATAAAAGTATTTTTAATTTATAAGAGAACGGTGTCGTGTCTTTCTAGGGGGGGAAAATGGTGGTAGTTGGGTCCTGGCAGTCTGAGGGGCACTGCAGCCAGAAACTTGAGATGCTGCCCCCTGACTGCTGGCCCCTATGCATGTTTAAATAGAGGTCTCCCCCCCTGGAAAGACACTGACCTGCCGCCCCCGCCTTCTGTGGTGTGACTGGCCTAAGCCCCGCCTCCTGGTTACATATCACTGTGTTGCCCAGCTTCCGGCCTCTCTGCTGCAGAACCCGGACCTGTTTCCCACCCTCCCTCCCTTTTGTTTTTCCTATTTTGATTGAGTTTACGGTGTTTAAGTCGCAGCAGCGGAAGGGGTAGGAGAAGTGGTGGTGAATTACCCGCTCCGGACGGCCGGAAGGCGGTACATTTACCTGAACCCCGTGATGTTGGCAAGTTAATGCCTGGTAAAAAGCTGCGACCAAATTTTATGCCAAAAGATGAGAGTGGTTTTTCCCCATGCCTCTCTCCAAAAAATGGAAAATTCAAATAAAAGTATTTTTAATTTATAAGAGAACGGTGTCGTGTCTTTCTAGGGGGGGAAAATGGTGGTAGTTGGGTCCTGGCAGTCTTATAATCTGAACTCAGCTCACCCCGGGTTCAGGCAAGGTTCACAGAGCCGAGTTTTACACTTGGGCTCTGTTACCCGCTTGATATAAATTACTGCTGTGACTGTTTTTTTATTTTTTTGAATGAGGGAGAATCCTGAACGTCTTTCAATCATGGTTTCATTGATAAAATTCCTCCAAATAGTTTTCCTCTTTTTCCTGATGATCTACGATGTTGGTTTTTGCAGACATTCCCTGTAAAATCCCCAGTGGCACGTACGAGGAGATTATCTACCTCCACACTTTAACCCCGTAAAACTGCTGGTTCCAAAACAAAGTAAAACAGACACTTGTTTTTTAACCCATGAGTCCTGATTTTTAGAATTTTTTAATTGTGGATAATAAAACATTTTTTTGCATGAATATTTTATAACATATTTTTATACCATTATCTATTGTTTTCCCCTCTTTTCTTTGCCTTTTATACATGTAAATGTGTGTGCTGTTACATGCGTCATTCCTACCCGCCAATTTTTTTATTTTGGGGGTGTGGCTTGACATTTTTTTCTTTTTTCTGGGTTGTATATATGCTGGGATCCTAGGATCAACTGCAGATATGTTTTTTTTGTACTGTATGTCCTGATGAAGGGAGCAGAGCTCCTGAAACGCGTAGACAACAAGCTACAATAAAGGAACATTGACCATCTCTTTGTCCTCCTTCCTGATGAACAGCGCGGCATAAAACCCCTTCTCTATTGTTCTCTGTTACAGACCACCAGGTAGTACTGCAGGGGACGGGACCCGGACAAGCTCCCCAAGAAGGCAGCGGCACCCAGAGACTTGGTTAACAACGTTGTCAGCGTCTGCTTTCTTGCTGAATGAGTACCTTATTAACCCCTGCAACCAGCGAGCCTGCGCTCCCCCTGCACGACCATCCCACCATTCGGGGTCCCATGGCCTTCCCTACCCATGGAGGGTAACGTTACCTAGCTGCCCCATTCCATCACCCCGGGTACTCCCAACGGCAGGCACTCCCTATTACCGCACACCACAAGTGGCGTCACAAAATATCTATATCTCCCCTGTAAATACCCCCTTTTCATTTGTGTGTGGCCTCTAGCCCCCGGGTCCGGAGACCCTTGAGACACGAGTAATCACCCCCGGATCCGTGTGGTTCGACCGCTGCAAGGGCGGAACACTTGTACGGGTCAGGAGCTAGAGAGCCATCTGGGGTCATGTTTGGGACATGGTTGTGTCGCTGGAGGGGAGGACGCCGTCGCTGCTGCGCTCTTGCTAACGCTCGGGTCCGGTGCTGCTGCGGCTGCTGCTGCTCGGTTGCTCGAGCGGTGGGCTGGATCCGGGGACTCGAGTGGCACTCCTCGCCCGTGAGTGAAAGGGGTGGTTGGTTTGGGGGATTTAGTCCGTGACACCACCCACGGGTCGTGGTGAAGATAGGCACCACCGCTGCTGATGACGGGGATCCCGGGAGCGATGGTAAGGAGCAGCTGGGATGTTGTTTTCCCCCTCCGTGGGTAGGGGTCGGTGGTCCCGGGGCCCGGTGATGTTGTGGGGAGGAGGCAGGGTTGATGAGGTGCAGGGTTGCAGGGACAGCGCGGCGCGGTGCCGGATGGCACGGGTGTACTCACTCAGCAAGAAAGGTACAAAGTCCTCGGTAAACCAAACGGCTGAATGGACGGGTCCCGCAGCCGGCTGCAGTGCTTCTCCCCGGACAGGTGATGGCGGCTGTCTTTCCCTGCACCTTAATGTTCTCTTTCTGACTACTATGGATTCCCAACAGTAGTCCGCTCCCCAGTGTATGGGTACCGGAGGAGCCCGTTTGCCCACAGACGCTGGCCCTTGGGTCTCTAGCCTTAGGCGGTAGCTGTATACCCTCACGGTGTGGGCTGTTGCCTTCAATCGGGACTTTTGCTGTTGTGAAACCCCTGGGGTTCCAGTCACATGCGGATCTGACTTTTGTTGGCGGCTCCAAGCCTGGTCGGGGTCCGATGGCCCTGCCTGTGTGTGCTGGCTGCACTTCGCTCCCCGGTCGGTACCGGCAGGCCGTCCCCCGTCCCCGATCCTACGGTTCCGCATTGCTCCACCACTCCTGCAGACGGCCACCACCGTCTGCCAACCTTGTTGTCAGTGCCTGGGCCACAAAACCAGACACCCAAGTGCTTGCTCCTCTCACTTCAAACTCCTACCCTGTTCTGTCACTTTTCCCGCCTCCAGGCCTGTGAACTCCTCGGTGAGTGGGGCCAACCGCTTAGCTCCGCCCCACCTGGTGTGGACATCAGACACTGGAGGGATGCAACAAGGGTTTTTGTTTGGCTGGTGTCCCTGTCTAATGGGGGTGGGGGGTGTTTCTATGTTATCTGTGACGACCTGGCTAGGCCAGGGCGCCACAGTTGCCGCAAAGATAAGCATCAGGGAAGAATTACAGAGTAGTCTCGGCTGCTGGAGGGCTAATACCCAGAGCGAGGGCTAGAAGTAAGAGTAATAGCAGGAAACAGTGGCACCAGGACGCCATACCTGGGATCCTCCACACAGACTGCTACAAGACACCAGTTGCTGTGGATCTCTATGGTTACCCCTTGCCCCATTGTGGGACAGCAACCAGGACTTTGGCTTATATGTACCCCCTCTTTTAATACCGGAGGCTGCATATGTGACTGTATTGCCACTGGTAAGTGGCTGACCATTTGAAATTATTCACTCTGTTGGATGCACATAAGGTCCTCCTCTTTTGTAGCAAACTGATTCTGTTGGTGGCTATATATACAGCCACATTTTTCAGCCACTGTTGTGAGTGATATAAACATGGTCCAGGGTGGATAAGCATAACTATTCCAGTGTTCAGTAGTCCTGTGGATATCATTGATCTTTGAGTAACACAGGAACCATCATTCAGAAAGGTGAAAAATTCATCTTGACATGTTCCATGATAGACCAGCTGAATAGGCATCACATTATCTTCCTATACACCCCCGAGGTGGCAAATCCTCTACTGTTGATTTGTTCAAAAACGGAAAATTCTCTCAAGAAATTGTTGAAAAGCCCCTGATGAGCCCCTGAATATTGATATTGACAAGGGCGAAACGCGTCGGGCATTTCTTGATTTGTTTTTCATAAAATATGTGACCTATCTATCTGTCTCTGCTACTGAGCACATAGACTTATGAATATCTGACGACTCCACCAGGCCCCAAATCCCTACTCGTCTGAGTGGTGATACAGACAAATTAGCCACTGTGGACTGAGCACATCTTCCTCACTGTGGTGTTACCGCTCTAGGGGTTGATTCTATCTGAGAGGGATTGCACTCATAATCTAGTAGGGAGGGCACTACCCAGGGATAATCGTCGTGGAACGGGGGCGTCTTCACATCTAGGACGCCGAACCCCGTTTTGAGGAAGGGAAAGGATAGGGTAAGATTATCTTTCCTCTCTCCTTCTTGAACTATTAATTGTTTGTTTTGCATGTAATTTTGATACTAATAAAATTATACGGTTTTATATAAAAGTAGTAAGATTCTGGATGTGGCTCAGAATCGTCTCATTCAAGGAAATTGGTCCCTACAAAAAAACAAGGACTAAAACTTTTGTTATACATCTATTTTTTACGGTCTATTGGGTAGGAGAAAAATGGCACTTGTTTTTCTTTGTATATAAGAAAAACAGATACTGCGCTGATATTACAGCTCACTGATGATAAAGAGGTCTATTGGACGTAAACCCCAATGGGACCAGTGATAAGGGGACAAAATGCAGTGTTAAAGCACCTTTAGGCAAGTTTGATCAATCTGCAGTGACCGTGCCCAGAAGACTTGCCAATTCTTTTGAGAATCGAGTAGGTTTACTTTTTCTTCTGGGAGCCTCCCTATGTCCTGGGAGTGTTGGCAAATGTGTTTGATTCATTGATTCACACCTAGGCACTGACTGCGCTAACCTAGGCTTGCAGAATTAATTGAAGTATAACAGGCTTTTAACATCAATTCATTAGGTGAACCCCATTTAATTTAGTGTTAACTTAAATAAGAAAGTCAGTCACTTTTCTCTGATCATCCAGATGACCGCACACAGAACTCGGCGCTTTAAGTGATTAAAGAACCTTCTCCTATGAAAACAAACAGATTTTCTCAGGATTCTCGTTTTATATATTAATGACATGTAATACTTATCGAGTAACTAGATCCGAATTTAAAGGAAAATGATAAAACCAAAAATTGCAAGATGACTAATATTGTGAAAATGCATGTTGTTTATCAAAAAGCGACTTATTGGATCTACTGACATAACAAATGAATGCCTCATACATTTATAATGGATCCAGTGCACCGACTGCGTAGGAAAGTGCATTTGGCCTTTTATTATTTTTGTAATTTAATAATTAAAGAAAAAAATGGCCATAGGGATTAGAGCTGAGTTAACCTCTTTGATAAAGTTCGCCAATTTCAAATTCGGTACAAGCCTTGGCTGGTTCAGCTTGGGCTCGGTAATCCGAACATATCCCTAAAAGTCGGCAATGTTTGATTTTGGTTCGACAACTTTTCACAGCTTTTTTAATACTTTACTGGTACTTTGGCTACGATAGTGGTGCTGTATCATGAGCGGGGGACATGTTTGATGAGGGGAAAGGGTGCGGAAGTGTGCAGGAAACGGACTTTTTTTTTCTTCTTAACTATTTGTGGATTTCCAGCAGCCAATCAGGGCATAGAAAATATCCACAATGTTCAGACACAAGGACTTGTGCCATTGGCTGCCTAAGTCACATGTCCCTTTGCATATAAAATACAGTCATGCAGCGTCAGTGCCACTTTGTGATTGCTAAACGGTAGGGATGGTGCTTCTGCCGCTGCTGCTATGCAGTTAGCTTAGCTAGGGGTTTAATCATATGTAGTGGAGATAGGACGTAGGACGATCGTGTAGTATAGGAAAGTGAAGTGTAGGGAACATTTTGTGCCAAAAATAGGCGTTTCATCATCTAGAGATATGTAATTGTGTGCTCCAGCTCCAAAATAGGGCCACATCTTTGTTCCAGCTTCCAACTGCTAGTTCTTCATCTAAAAATACTACAAAATCTGTGGTCTACGTGAAAATTGTCATTTATTCATCTAAATAGTGATTGTTAATTTAGCGATAGGTGACTGATAGGTGTCGGTTTAGGGTTGTTTAAGCTGCTTAAAAGAGGGAAATGGTATATCAAACATTAGTAGGAAATCCCAAGGTTGTGGTGAAAGGGTGAGTAAGCATGGTGTTCGAGGTTTACGTGGGATAGGTGTTATATTTTCTGAAAGCTCTACTGAACAAACAGCGGCTTGTCCTAACCAAAAACAACTGACAACTTTTATTACTGGACGGGCTACTCCACTCTCTTTATTTGGCAGCCGTACAGCTGTATAACTTGTAGATGAAGGCCAGAAAGAGTGGATGGCAAGCACTGCATCAAGTGACCTTTCTTCTTCTTGATCCACCACTTCACACATAGGACAGTCCTCAGAGGTGGCACCCCAATTATATCCTTGTTTCTCCCTGCATCACAAGTATCAAACTGCCCAACTAACAATGGGAACCACAGATGAGCGAGTCTGCGGAGCTATTCCCACATTCTATTCCATGGGCATCAGAGTTCTGCTCCAAAGATTCCCAGACTCAAGAGGAAGAAAGCATATGCACTGATGCCCAAAATCTTTGTCAGTTGGATCTGGCGTTGGGCAAAGTAGGGTCCGAACAGAATCCAGACACTCATCATCAAATGATAAGCCTCAAGAGTGGAGGTGATAATGATGAGACTCAGATACCTGAGGCAGATGTGTACTGTACTGTTGTGTCAGGGCAGGAAGAGGAGACGGGTGACTGTTAGGGTGATGAGTGAGAAGACAGAGGATGACGATGAGGTTGGAGATTCCACTTGGTGTGAACCCAGAGGCACGCAGCTGAGTAGCTCAGCAGAGGAGGTGGTGGTGGAGGAGGAGGAAGAAGAGGAGGTTACGTTGCCAATTCCCGCACAAACATGTAGTGATGCAACCATGATAAGCACTGCATCCTCAGCCACAACTCTGGTTGTGGCCAGCAGTGGTCTTGAGTCTACAGTTTTTTAGAACGGTTGCCCAGCTTGGGACTTTTGAGATTGCAAAGGATGACACAACTTCTGTTATCTGCTAAGTTTGTAAATAACGGCTCAGTAGAGGAAAAAAATTACAATAATTTGACTACTACATGCATGAACTGGCACATGCTGTCTAACATACTAAAATGTTATTCTGGCAATCTTACTGTGCTAAACTGTGTCTGCTGCTTCTTCTGCTTCAGTATGTCACAGAAAACATCACCCATTCTTTGAAAAACTGTGTGTCTGACAGGGTATATTTCACCACAGACACCTGAATGAGGAAGCATGGCTAGGGGTGTTACATCTTGCTCACTGAGCACTGGGTGACTTACAGCGCTGCCAGGGCTCAACACAATAAGGCAGTATTGAAATTAAAATCCATGGGAGAATGCAGTCACACAGCTACAGAATTGGGGACAGCTATCCAGCTGATTTTCAGCAATGGCTATCTCCACTTAACCTGGAGCCAGAGAAGGCCGTGTGCAATAACGGTGTGAACCTGGTGACGACCCTACGCCAGGGCAACCTCACACATGTGCCTTTCATGACTCACGTCCTCAACCTGGCTGTACAGCAATTTCTAGGCCACTATCCTGGCCTGGAAGAACTGCTGCATAAGGCAAGATCACTGTGTGCTCACATCCGCCATTCGCACCCCACGGCTCATCAACTTGCATTGCTATAGAGGTCTTTCGACCAACATGGTGGAATTCCACTCTGCATATGTTGCACCGACTGTGGCAGCAGCGACGAGTCATGGTTCAGTATGCCATGAGGTAAACACTGGGCCAAACGCGATGCTTTCGTGGGGCAAATCACGGTTGCAGAGTGGGCACAGATGAAGGACCTCTGCTCCATTCTGAAGAGTTTTGAAATGGCTACAAAGATGGTTAAGTGTGTCCCATCCAAGGGATGCCACTCCAGCTTCAGGGACGCCACAGGACCTTCTTCTGTATATATGGCAACAGGTACGTTAGTTTTTATTATCGTGACACCACTCACGGCTTGC
Source organism: Anomaloglossus baeobatrachus (assembly GCF_048569485.1). Lineage (NCBI taxonomy): Eukaryota > Metazoa > Chordata > Amphibia > Anura > Aromobatidae > Anomaloglossus > Anomaloglossus baeobatrachus. The sequence goes on from NC_134355.1 coordinate 633,670,384, forward strand.
GGTCAGGGAAATGGGTGACCGCCACTGCAGGTTTAACGAGCGTCTGGGGCTGATGGGGTCTGCAGTCGGATGGTGTGGCCTCCCGCGAGTGAGGCTGGCTCCAGGGGCTCGGGTGGGTAGGATAGCGGGTCAGGAATACCTCAGGCTCAGTTCAAAAGTCTTTCAACTGCTTTTTACTCACTTCTAGATGTTTCTGTGAGCTGACCTGGGCTATGCTTCAATAAACAAGGTGAAATCCTTCAAGCCAGTCTGAGGGTGTCACTTAGCTTGCCTTCCTAGCACTTCTGTTTTCGGATAAACCCTGACTTGAAGCACCGTGTGGTCGTATCCAGGGAGTCGCAACTGCCTTTTCTCCCCTGTGTTTGGCCCGTTTGCCGGCAGCGTGGACCAGGTGAGATGGCTTCAGGCTCTATTTCCTTATGGGTCCCTGCATTGCTGCTGAGGCTCGGACTCTGTAGGTTGGTGGGGTTACTTGTAGTTCCCCTTGCCGGCAGGTTTAGCAGATAGTTAAACTGAAGTCTGCTATTGGGACCTGTATCCCGTATGTGCCTAGTCACCAGGAGCACTTTTTCAGCGTCCTCACTCGATGACCGTTCTCCCCCACTAACTGTCACTCCACCACGCAGGGTCTGACTAGTGTGAGCGCGCGTCTGCGTCTCCTAGCAACTGCCGCTCACCACTAGCAGACTGGCTCGCTCCACTCCTTTCCTGACAGCCTCTGCCCTTTAGCTCCCAGCCCCTCCACTACACACCTCCTGAAAAAAATTGAAGGCCAGCTCCCTCTGGAGACTGCCCAAGGGTTCCCTCTAAAGGTGTGGGAGACCTGGTTGCTATGTGTCTGTGCGTACACACCTCGTTCTGGCCTTTAGGATTACCTGGAAGCACTGACCCAGCATGGGTGCAGTACTCAGTGGCACCTGACCAGGTCAAGGGTGCCACATTAGCACTGATTATGCTGTCATCAGCATCACTATTCCAGTCATCTACATGCTGGAGCACACTTTGAATAGTCTGCGGGAGGATGTGGTGGTTGCAGGGGAAGAAGAGAAAGCAGAGGAGGATGCGGAAAGGATACCAATATCTCTAAGGTCCGGACTGTCGTCACACAGGCGGGTAGCAAGAGAGGGTGCAACACAGCAATTGAGGTGGGTTCATGGTACCAGAAAAACTGTTAGTGAAGTATAAAAGCCCAAGAAGAAATGGAGGAGGATAAGTAGGAAGAGCTCACTTGTAAAGCGCCATGGAATAAATGGCGCTATAATAATAAATAATAATAATAAAGAGCTGATGAGTCCGCAACAGTCAGGAGATGAAGAAGATATTGATCCCCTCTCCATTGTAGGTGGTTGGCGGTAGGGGACGGAGAAAGCAAGCTTGAGTGTTACCCCACCATCAACACACCATGGACTTGGACCTCATGGAAGTGCCAGGCACATGAGCGCCTTCTTGCTGCACTATGTGCAACATGATTCCAGAATTGTTAGGATTAGAAATAATGCTGACTACTGGGTTGCCACTCTGTTAGACCCACGATACAAGAGTAAATTTTGCCAGATGCTTTCCCCCTGGAAAAGGACGCATGCATGCTGTAGTATGAAAACAAACTTTTACACAATCTTAAGAGTGCTTTTCCCCAAGACCGCAGTGAGGCACCCAGTGTGCATCGCAGTTCTTCATTTCAAACACCAGGAATGTCAAGTTGTCATCGTAAAAACATTAGTGGCAACTAAGTGGCAGAAGCTATTTCTGCAACTTGTGGAACACATTTTTTACACTATCCCGTGCACCAGCAGAGCAGATTACAAGTCTGACCCATAATGAGCAACTGGAGAAGATGGTGCAGGAGTTTCTCAAGCTTGATACTGATGCCATGAGGGGTGGGTTGGACAGTTTTTCATTTTAGGCTTCAAAAATGGAAAAGTGGCCTGAGCTTGCCAGTCCCGTCTTGGAGGTTTTGTCATGCCCGGCAGCTAGTGACGCGGGTGGAGGAGGGGATGCGGCGCTCTCCCACTGCTCGGGTCCGGCTGCTGCGGCTGCGGTTGCTGCTCGGTGGTGGCTCAAGTGATGGGCCGGATCCCGGGGACTCGAGCGGCGTTCCTCGCCCGTGAGTGAAAAGGGTGAGTTTGATTGTGGGGATTAGATATTGTCCGTGACGCCACCCACGTTTGTAGTGAGATTGGTGACACCACCGCTGCTCTGGACGGGGATCCCGGGAGCGATGACAGGGAGCAGCTTGGATGTTAGTCCTCCCCTCCGTGGGTAGTGGGATTGGTTGTCCCGGGGCCCGGTGAGGGAGTAGGGATTGATGGCAGGCGGGTTACGGGGCCTGGCCAGGTGCAGGGTCGCGGGGACAGCACGGTGGTACTCACTCAGCCAATGATGTACACAGAGTCTCCGGTAAAACAAACGGCTGGATGGACGGGTCCCACAGACGGCTGCGGTGTTTCTCCTCCCGGCAGGTTGATGGTGACTGCCTTTCCCTGCACCTGTGTAGTGTGTACGGTTCCTATTGTTCCCACCGGTAACCCGCTCCCCAGCTTGGATGGATGCTGAAGGAGCCCCTTTTGCCCGCAGGCTCTGGCCCTGGAAACTTTAGCCCTGGCGGTGACTGTGTTTCCCTCTCTCGGTTGGACTGTTGCCTTCTGTCGGGACTTGGCTGCTGGGAAACCCAGGAGGTTCCCTTCGTTAACGGATTTGACAAATTCACGGCGACTCCTAGCCTTGTCGGGGTCCGTAAGCCCCTGCCGGATGGTGCTGGCTTCTCTTTGCGTACCGGTCCGGTACCGCCGGGCCACCGCCCGTCCACGGTCCTTACGGCTAGCTCCAATAGGCCACTCCTGCAGATGGTCACCACCGTCTGCCAACCTTGCTGTTCCGTCCGGGCCACACACCCGGACCAACTTCAGGCCTCTCAACTCCTACTTCCCTCCTTCCACTTTCACTTCCAAACTCTATCTCTCTACTTTTCCCGCCTCCAGGACTGTGAACTCCTCGGTGGGCGGGACCAACCGCCTGGCCCACCCCCTGGTGTGGACATCAGCCCCTAGAGGAAGGCAACATGGGTTTTTGTGTGACTTTGGTGTGCCTGACCGGGAGTGTGGGGTGTGTTGGTGTAGTGCTTGTGACGTCCTGGCTTGCCCAGGGCACCACATTCCCCCTTAGTAAAATGCAGACCATCCGCGGGCTGCCCGTCCATCACCGGTTTTATTTTCATAAACTGGAAAAGATTTAAAACGGTAAACAGGTATTACAAGTATATTAACTTCTTCCCACACCGGGAGGCACATTACTTCAACGTTGCTAACGGTAACGGCTTCCGCTCTCTCCCACCCAAGCAACCTGGCCCTGATGCTGCCCCTAAGCAAATGGGCAGCACCCCTTGACCCCAGTCCAGCACAAGTTACCCGAGCGGGTTCTGTCCTTTTCAGGGGACCCACGTCCTTGGGGAACCCCTGAAACCCCCCGGAGGATCGCCACCGGTTGCGGTAGTGGCGGGCCTGGGCCATCACTTCCCTCCAGGCCCATCCTCCAAATCAGCCTCTCCGGAGGCGGTAACGGTAAAGCCAACATTTTTATTTACAGACCACAAGTTCGTGGTTGCCCTGCCAGTTCTCGGGCTTGTCCGCAGGAGTTTCTACGCAGTGGTTTGTAAAGGGGTCCCAACGGGGACCAGTTGCCGGCAGTTCAGATCAAGATTTCAATCAGGTAACATCTCGGTAATTATTCACCTATCATTTTCAAAACTTCTAAACGGTACTTTCAACACACATAGACACAGTTCCTCCCTCTAAAGAGTAGTTTCCCTGTAGCTAAGTGGGGGTCTACCTAGGTTAGGACGAGTGGACCTCCGGGGTCCGGTGTCAGTGGTGACAGGCAGTGGGGCAGAGGGAACAATCAGTTCCTCTTCCCTGCTATCGTGTGGGGCAGGCGGAGGCATAGGGGAGCTGGGTACAGGTTCATTCCTGGGCACTGGCTCATGGTTGACCACTTCCATCACTTTCTCATCCACGGGTTGTGGGAATAGTATCACTGGAAGAATCACCGCGCCGTTTTGTGTAGGCCAGTCTCCTGGAAAATCACCCATCATGGTGTGGATTACCTCTTTTGCCTTTTCCGCCGGTCTGGGAACCGGAGCTTCAGCCGTTACCCTCAATGCTGGTGGGCACTTCTTTAGATGGTCCCGGGAAACCGTGGCCAAAGTGCCCCCCTGGTCACGACTGATCTGGTAGGCCTTCCCATTCTCCCATCCTGTGGGCTGTATGACATATGGGGTTTGCTCCCATTGATCATCCAGCTTGTGGGTTCTCCTTTTTCGCTTCAGCACTACATCCCCAGGCTGGAAAGGACCAGCAGACGCCTTCTGATTGAAGCACTGCTCCTGCTGTTCCCGACTCCGACTCAAGTTCTTTTCAACATATTCCTGAATTTGTCAGTACTGCACCCTCCGCCGAGTGTCCCATTCAGCTGTTGAAGGGAGTGCTTCCAACCCCATGTCCAGATCCACCGGTAGCTGGCCGGGGCGAGCCCTCATCAGGTATGCTGGGGTGCATTTCGTTGAGCTGGAGGGGATATTGTTGTACATATCGACCAGGTCAGGTAGCTTCTCCGGCCACAGGTTCCGCTCTTCTAGCGGCAACGTCTTCAGGAGGCCCAGGACCAGGTGGTTCATCTTTTCACACATGCCGTTGGTTTGAGCATGGTAAGGCGTGGTCCGGATCTTCTTGCAACCGTACAACTGGCAAAATTCTTGGAATACCTCCGCTTCAAAGGCCGGGCCTTGGTCAGTAAGCACCTTCTCAGGGTATCCATGTGGTCGGCAAAAATAAGCCTGGAACGCTCTAGCGGCAGTACGGCCGGTCAGGTCTTTGACTGGGACAACCACCATGAACCTTGAATAGTGGTCTACAATAGTTAGAGCGTAGGTGTACCCATTTCGGCTGGGGGTGAGCTTTACATGGTCCAGGGCAACCAGCTCCAGCGGTTGATGTGTAACGATCGGGTGTAGGGGCGCCTTCTGGCTGGCCTCGTCTTTCCTTCTCAGCGTGCAAGGGCCACATTCTCGGCACCAGGCCTCTACAGATTCCGGCATTCCACTCCAATAGAACCGCTCCCTCAACAGCATCTCTAGTTTCTTCCATCCGAAGTGTCCAGCACCATCATGGTATGCTTGCAGGACGGTGGGCACGTTAGCTTGGGGGATCACCAACTGGCGGATCTTCTCATGGGTCTTTGGGTTAATCAGCTCACGGTACAACTTCCCTTGGTGTAGATACAGCCGGGTCCGTTCTTGCCACAGGCGTTGGGCTTCGGCTGGGGCGGCAGGGTCTATCCCAGCAGCGCCTTGTTCCACCAGGATCTTGACCAGGCGGACAGCGGGTGCCTGGTCCTGAGCTTCTTGCCACTCCTGGCTGGGCAGCGGGTCCAGGTTCACCCGTTGTTGATGGACATGCACCTTTTCAGTTGGCGGCCGATGAAATGCGGGCAACTCAATCTCTTCGAGGTCGTCGTCCTCGGGCCCTTCTTCCGACAGGTGGGGCATCCGAGAGAGTGCATCGGCATTAACGTTGGCACAGCCGGCCCTGTACTTGATGGTGAAATCGTAGTTGGCTAGCCTGGCCACCCACCGCTGTTCCAACACGCCCAGCTTGGCTGTGTCCAGGTGGGTCAGCGAGTTATTATCCGTGAAAGTGGTAAACTTAGCTGCTGCCAGGTAATGGCGGAACCGCTCGGTGATAGCCCACACCAGTGCCAGGAGCTCTAGCTTGGAAGAGCTGTAGTTCTCAGGGTTCCTCTCAGTCGGTCGGAGCGTTCGGCTAGCATAAGCAATCACTTTTTCTTTTCCGTCTTGGACCTGGGATAGGACTGCCCCCAAGCCTACATTGCTGGCATCGGTGTAGAGGATGAAGGGGTGACTGTAATCAGGGTATGCTAAGATTTCTTCTCCGGTCAGGGCCGCTCTCAGCTGACGGAAGGATTCCTCATGCCTTTCTTCCCACACCAATGGGGCTCCTAGGGGTCTACCACCTTTGGTCTGTCCCACGAGGAGGTCTTGCATGGGGGCAGCCATCTTCGTGTACCCTTTGATGAAGCGACGGTAATACCCCACCAGGCCCAGGAACTGCCTCACCTCCCTCACCTTGGTCGGCCTCGGCCAGTCCTGGATGGCGGTGATTTTCTCAGGGTCAGAAGCGACACCCTCTGCACCGACCACATGCCCTAGGTACTACACTCGGGGTTTCAGCAGATGACACTTTGAAGGCTTCAACTTCATCCCATATTTGGCAAGGGCCGCGAACACCTCGGCTAAGTGCTCCAGGTGGGCTTCATATGTCTGGGAGCACACAATCACATCATCCAGGTACAGGAGGACGGTCTCGAAATTTAGATGCCCCAGACAGCATTCCATCAGCCGTTGGAAGGTTCCAGGGGCATTGCACAGCCCGAACGGCATGCTATTAAACTCGCAGAGTCCCATAGGGGTGGCAAATGCAGTCTTCTCTCGGTCTTCTGGCGCCACAGCCACCTGCCAGTACCCACTGGTGAGGTCAAGGGTGGAAAAGTAGTTAGCGGTTCTCAGCGCAGCCAGAGATTCCTCAATGCGGGGGCAGAGGGTAAGCGTCATTATGCGTTATCTGGTTAATTTTTCGGTAATCCACACACATCCGCATGGTGCCATCCTTCTTCTTAACCAGTACCAACGGGGCGGCCCAGGGACTACAGCTGTCCCTAATAACCCCTGCCTCCTTCATGTTCCTCAACATGTCCTTGGCACATTGGTAGTGTGCAGGGGGAATAGGTCTTTACGTCTCTTTAATAGGGGGGTGCTCACCGGTGGGGATATGGTGTTGGACCCCTTTAATCTGCCCAAAGTCTAGGGGATGTTTGCTAAAAACTCACTCGTACTCCCGTACCACCCGGTATACCCCTTCTTTGTGATGTGTAGGGGTATCGTCAGTGCCTACGTGTAGCTGTCGGTACCACTCGTCTAACTCCCCTTGGGATGGGTGAGTGCTGGCAGTAGGTGGTGAGGTTGGGGGAACTGCCTCGCGGATGGTGTGGGGATCCAGAGTGAGCAACTTGGCAAGGGTAGCGTACCGGGGAAGCCTGACTTCTTCCTCCCCACAGTTCAGCACCCTCACGGGCACTCTCCCTTTCTTTACGTCTACCACCCCTCGGGCGGCCATTACTGTGGGTCAGTGTTCAGAGGGCATGGGTTCTATCATGGCAGGGTAGTCACGCCCCTGTGGCCCTACCGCTGCCCTACACCAAATCATCATCTCGCTCCTGGGAGGTACAATTAAAGGGGCAACATCCATCACTCTCACCCCACCAATCTCTCCTCCTGTCGAGTTCACATGTTGGCGGTACATCAGGGCTCGGATCTCACGCTGCACAGCTATTTGTCAGCTCCCCGCCGCCGTGGCGGCCAGCTACTGCAGTAGGGTCAGCACGTCACTCATACAGTGCTCCATCACGTTAGTCCTTAGCACTACCTTCGGGTTATGATCACTGGGTTCATTCATTATCACAATCATACCCTGGTGTTGCAGTTCAGCTCGTCCCACAGTCATGGCCACCTGTTTGTACCCCACCTGGGTCAATGGGAGTCCATCAGCAGCAATCAGTGTCATACTGGCGTCTGGGGGAGCCAGTTCGTCCTTTCCCCAATACCGTTGATACAGTGTGTATGGTATAGTGGTTACCTGTGAACCAGTGTCCAGGAGAGCCATCACCGGTATGCCATCCACGGCCACGGGGATGATGGGCCGGGCCCCGATGTACCGGTCCCGCCAGTCTGGGGGGCCATGGGGTTCTATTCCTGAGGATTGGCCCGTGGCCCCAGGGCTTGCTCGTTTAACAGACACCTTTGGGAGTAGTGGTCGGGTTTGCTGCACCTGTAACAGATCGGGGGTCCATACCGTGTGTCATTGGCCCTTCTCTGCTGCATCCAGGGGACGTCCTCAGGGCTGTCGGCGAGCTGCATCTTCACCGGGGAATGGGATCTGGTCGGAGGCTGGAGTACGGCGAGGATCTTGGCGAGGATCTTAGCGAGGTCCCCATCCATGCGGCGAACCTGAGCAGCGAGTTCTTCCATCGTTCCGCTTGGGGCTTCAGGTACTGAAGGTGCTGTTGGGGTAGGGGTCACCGTGACGGGAGCAGTCTCATCCGGCCATGGGGCTGGCTCAGAGGCTTCAGATGCGGGGGGTTGCAGAGCTTTGATGGCCCGTTCCTTTAACATGGCAAAGTCCACATCAGGATGTTCTAGGACCCACAGCCGAAGTTGTTTGCGGTCCTCCGAGGACCTCATCCCCTGCACAAACTGCTCACTTAACATTTTGTTACTGTCCGCACTGTTGATGGTGTCCACCGCTTCAGTGTGCGGAGTGCGGTTTGCAGGCGCAAGGCATAGTCCCGAATGCTATCTGCGGGCCGCTGCCGGCATTGATAGAACTGCATCCGTAACTCTGCCTCAGTACGGGTCTCAAAGGCAGTCTGTAGCTTCTCAAAGATGGTGGCTACAGAGGACCGGTCCCCCTCGGCCCAGGTCTCCGCCTCTTGCTCAGCCGCGCCGGTTAGCTGCCCCAGCACTAGCGCTGCACGTTGCTTATCAGTCAGGGGGTACAGTTCCAGTAGCGGACTAAGCTTCTTCCGGAAAACCTGCAAGGCATCAGGTTTCCCATCGTACTGCGGTAGCCAGGCAGCTCCGGGCACATAGGGCAAAGAGAACGGCATCACCTGAGCAAGAGCTGGGGCTGCGGCGCCCCCCGCCAGCGCGGCCGGAACCTGGGCAGGCACATTCCCATCCACAGGTGCTCCCACGACTGCGTCCGCTGCTCCTCCAGCGGCTTCGTCGGGCGCAGACATCTTGTTTCCATCCCCCTTAGTCTCTTTCCGGCTCCTCCTCTACAGGGGCGGGGTTTAGGCCTTCGCGCCTCCACTGCTCGAGGAGATGCTCGAGCGGGAATTTTTCGCGACCAAGATGGCGGCTTCTCCAAATTTTCGGCCGGACACCTCCGGCGGTCACAAGGCGCACCTCTAACCAGAGGGCAGAGCAATAAGATCCTGTTCGTGACGCCAAGTTGTCGCGGGCGGAGGAGGGGACGCGGCGCTCTCCCACTGCTCGGGTCCGGCCGCTGCGGCTGCTGCTCGGTGGTGGCTCAAGCGATGGGCCGGATCCTGGGGACTCGAGCGGCGTTCCTCGCCCGTGAGTGAAAAGGGGGAGTTTGATTGTGGGGATTAGATATTGTCCGTGACGCCACCCAAGGTTGTGGTGAGATTGGTGACACCACCGCTGCTCTGGACGGGGATCCCGGGAGCGATGACAGGGAGCAGCTTGGATGTTAGTCCTCCCCTCCGTGGGTAGGGGGATTGGTTGTCCCGGGGCCCGGTGAGGGAGTAGGGATGGATGGCAGGCGGGTTACGGGGCCTGGTGAGGTGCAGGGTCGCGGGGGCAGCGCTGTGCCGCACGGCACGGTGGTACTCACTCAGCCAATGATGTACACAGAGTCTCTGGTAAAACACACGGCTGGATGGACGGGTCCCACAGACGGCTGCGGTGTTTCTCCTCCCGGCAGGTTGATGGTGACTGCCTTTCCCTGCACCTGTGTAGTGTGTACGGTTCCAATGGGTTCCCACTGGTAACCCGCTCCCCAGCTTGGATAGGTGCTGAAGAAGCCCCTTTTGCCCGCAGGCTCTGGCCCTGGAAACTTTAGCCCTGGCGGTGACTGTGTTTCCCTCTCTCGGTTGGACCTTTGCCTTCTGTCGGGACTTGGCTGCTGGGAAACCCAGGAGGTTCCCTTCGCTAACGGATTTGACAAATTCACGGCGACTCCTAGCCTTGTTGGTGTCTGTAAGCCCCTGCCGGATGGTGCTGTCTTCTCTTTGCGTACCGGTCCGGTACCGCCGGGCCACCGCCCGTCCACGGTCTTACGGCTATCTCTAATAGGCCACTCCTGCAGACGGTCACCACCGTCTGCCAACCTTGCTGTTCCGTCCGGGCCACACACCCGGACTAACTTCAGGCCTCTCAACTCCTACTTCCCTCCTTCCACTTTCACTTCCAAACTCTATCTCTCTGCTGTTCCCGCCTCCAGGACTGTGAACTCCTCGGTGGGCAGGACCAACCACCTGGCCCACCCCCTGGTGTGGACATCAGCCCCTGGAGGAAGGCAACAAGGGTTTTTGTCTGACTTTGGTGTGCCTGACCGGGAGTGTGGGGTGTGTTGGTGTAGTGCTTGTGACGTCCTGGCTTGCCCAGGGCGCCACACTAGTATTCTTTCAGAACATGTCTTCAGCGCTGCTGGTGGTGTCCTGATGGATAAGCACATCCAGCTGTCCCCTACAAGTGTAGCTTGCCTAGCTTTCATCAAGATGAACAAGTTATGGATCTCCAATGACTTTTCCACTCCAGTTGCAGACTGTGAAGACTAGGTAATGTTGTACTTTTCAGTGTGCTGCATTGATATTGTGTTATGCAGTCTGTAACACCTTTGTCATGGCTTCTGTTTCTACTGATGTTACTAATAATTGAATTGTTGGTGCAACAATCAAGCAGTGTGTCCAGCACTGTTATTTTTACATCCTGGCTTTTTTTTATGTATTAAACACCTACAATTTCGTCTATTCCTCTTCCTTTTGCTTCCTCCTGAGTTACGTTAAGTAATTTTTTTTTCCAAGTGGAGACTCTTATCCGGGTCTCTTTGTTGTGTGTTGTCTGTAGTGGCAAGGGGCCTCAGAGCGAGATGCCTATACCTGTCTCTCATCCACCTACTTCTTGATTTGAATAGTGTAATTGCTGGGCTACATTCTGTGTGGTGCATGGCACATTTCAGACTGCGGTGAAAAGACACTATGGGTGTCTGGGATAATTGATGACACTGTACTGGTGTCTGTCCCTAATTTTTGGAAATGTGGAGACTCCAAGATGGATCTCCAAGTTGTATCTTGTCTGTAATGGCAAGGTTATCAGAGCAAGAGGCCTACTCCTTTCAGTCATCCAATATTTTTTACAGTGGGGAAAAAAGTATTTAGTCAGCCACCAATTGTGCAAGTTCTCCCACTTAAAAAGATGTGAGAGGCCTGTATTTGACATCATAGATAGACCACAACTATGAGAGACAAAATGAGAATGCAAATCCAGAAAATCACCTTGCGTGATTTGGCCAAATTTTTTTTGCAAATTATGGTGGAAAATAAGTATTTGGCCAATAAGAAAAAATCATCTCAATATTTTGTTATATATCTTCTGTTGGCAATAACAGAGGTCAAACATTTTCTGTAAGTCTTCATTGGGTTGACACACACTGTTGGTGGTATGTTGGCCCATTCCTCCATGCAGATTTCCTCTAGAGCAGTGATGTTTTGGCCTGTGGCTGGGCAACACGGACTTTCAACTCACTCTAAACATTTTCAATGGGGTTGAGATCTGGAGACTGGCTAGGCCACTTCAGGACCTTCATATGCTTTTTACGAAGCCACTCGTTTGTTGCCTTGGCGGTGTGCTTTGCTTGGGATCATTATCATGCTGAAAGACCCAGCCCTGTTTCATCTTCAATTTCCTTGCTGATGGAAGGAGGTTTCCACTCAAAATCTCACGAAACCTGGCCCCATTCATTTCATGTACACGGATCAGTCGTCCTGGACCCTTTGCAGAGAAACAGTCCCAAAGCATGATGTTGCCACACCCATGCTTCACAGTAGGTATGGTGTTGTTTGGATGCAACTCAGCATTCTGTCTCCTCCAAACACGACAAGTTGTGTTTCTACCAAACAGTTCTACTTTGGTTTCATCAGACCATACGACATTGTCCCAATTCTCTTCTGGATAATCCAAATGCTCTCTAGCAAACTTCAGATGGGCCCGGACATGTACTGGCTTAAGCAGGGGAACATGTCTGGCACTGCAAAATCTGATTCCCTAGCGGCGTAGTGTGTTACTGATGGTAGCCTTTGTTACGGTGGTTCCGGCTCTATGCAGGTCATTCACTAGGTCCCCCCATGTGGTTCTGGGATTTTTGCTCACCGTTCTTGTGATCATTTTGACCCCACGGGGTGAGACCTTGTGTGGAGCCCCAGATAGAGGAAGATTATCAATTGTATGTCTTCCATTTTCTTATTATTACTCCCTGTTACGGGGGCTGTCGGAAAATAAGGGAATGGAAGGCTATCCGATAGTCAGGGTCCACCGTGCAGAGCTCTGCTGCAGAGTATGGCAGAGGATAGGGGAAACCTGTACCACCAAAGCGGTACTGACACTGTTGCGTCACAGTGTCACCAAGACCAATAGCGGCGTATACTGTTTAAGTCACAGCGACTACCTTATTAGAATAACATAGGAGTGGAAATGCAAAAGAGTGAGGAATACAACAAAAGTGCATAGAAGTCTCACAGTCTGTGAGCGTGAAAGCACCTGTCTCAGTTAACAGTCACAGAGACTAGGTGTAGTGTGTGCAATATGGCACCTACCTATGTCCGCTCCACTTGTGGTGCAAGGATACGGACAGCAGCAAGGCTGCTAGCTTGAAACTCCTGCCTATGACCGCTCCCCTAGAGTGCGAGGATACGGACTGCTGCAGGAGGCAGCGTAGTGGAGCGTTACCCTAGAAGGCAACGACCACCTAACCTACCTATGTCCGCTCCACTAAGGTGCGAGGACACGGACAACAGTACGGCTGAAAGGTACAGGAGCGCTACCCTACCAATAGCGCTCACCTCAGAGTAGAACTACAAGGCCCAGTCAGACCATGTGCAGCAAGCACCTGCCTATGTCCGCTCCACTAAGGTGCGAGGATACGGACCGCAGCATAAGCTGCAAGGTACAAGAGCGTTACCCTACCGATAACGCTCACCTAGATAGAATAGGTGCCGCAAGGGACATGCACAGAGCATCTACTCCTATGCAGGAACCAAGAGGACTGAGCGCCGGGCGGCGTGCGTCAGGGTCTTATATAAACTCTGTGCCTCATCCAAGATGGAGGACACCAGAGCCAATCCGCTGCCAGAATGACAGCAATGACGTCACGCTGGCCTATCACCGAGCAAAGCGCCACAAGCACATGACCTGCGACCAATCGGCATAGAAGGTGTCAGAGACATGTGACCACGTGTCACAAGCACATGACCAGCGGCCAATCAGCTTAGATGTCAGAGACATGTGACCTCGTGTCAGCGATGATGTCACCCGCACATGTGCAATGGCTCCAAGATAGGACTTAGTCTCCAGCGCTTGCACATGTGCAGTAGCAAGAAATCCAAACATAGTCTCCAGTGCCATAGCAACCGTAACAGTACCTCCCCCTCAGGGGCCCCCCTCTCGGCGACGCAGGTAATCGGCAACTAAGTCGGGAGCATGGACAGCCTCCTCAGGCTCCCAAGAGCGATGTTCCGGGCCGTAGCCCTCCCAATCTATCAAGAAGAACCTGCGGCCTCGAACCATCTTAGAACCAACTATGGCTCGTACCTCATAGCTAAAGCGAGAGGAATCAGAGGCAGGAGAGTGCACTTCACGAGCGTGAGGTAAAATAGCCGGCTTTAACAGTGAAACATGGAATTTGTCATGGATCCTAAGATGGACGGGTATCTTCAATTGGTAGACTACAGGATTTACCTGTCGAAGAACCTCATAAGGACCCAGGAATCGAGGAGCAAATTTGACAGAGCTCACTCTAAGTTTCACGTTTTTTGCAGAGAGCCACACAAAGTCCCCAGGAGAAAAGACAGGGGCCGGGCGACGAAACCGATTGGACACCGTCTTCATACGGTCCTTAGCTGCTTGGATCGACTCTTGAGTCCGATACCAGACCTCTCTGGAATTAGTTGCCCAGTCGGCCACAAGAGGAGGAGGTGCAGCAGCGGGAAACAGTACCGGTACCCTAGGGTGTTGCCCATTGTTGAGTACGAACGGTGTCTGCCCAGTGGCCTCAGCCAGAGAATTGTTAAGGGTAAACTCTGCCCAGGGTAGGAGGGAGGACCAGTTATCGTGGTTCTCAGCAACAAAGTGTCAAAGGTATATAATCATGGATTGATTGGTACGCTCAACCAAACCATTGGTCTCCGGATGGTATGCCGAAGAGAGATTCAACTCAATTGCAGAAGGCTACAAAGATCTCGCCAGAAACGGGAAGCAAATTGCGGACCTCTATCACAAATGATACGATCTGGCATCCCGTGAAGCCTAAAGACATGCTTGAGGAATAGTTTGGCTAGTGCCCTGGAAGATGGGATTCTTGCTAACGGTACGAGATGAACCATCCGGGAGAAATGGTCCGTAATGACCCACACAAATCGATGTCCCTGTGAACACGGAAGATCACATACAAAGTCCATGCCTACCACCTCCCATGGTCTATCTGGCACTGGCAAAGGATGCAAGAGCCCAGCCGGTCTCTGCCGTAACGGACGGTTGCGAGCACATGAGTAGCAGGAACCGACTGTCACGGCCGGGCGGTCGGGCAGACCCAGGAGGTGGATCCACTGGACCGAACTCTAAGATGGAGGTAGGGAGTCCGGCAGCTGAAGCACTGAAGGGCAGCAGGATAGTCCGTGCAAGTGAAGACAGCGGAGGAGTCCCTGGGACCACGGAGTCACAGAAGGTAGTCTTGGTGACGTAGCTCAGGTTCGGAGGCCGAGATGATATCAGGCGGAGTCCGGAACCTCTGGAGCAAGATGACGGGTCACCGCAGGGATCCGAGATGGCAGGTGCTGTCGGATGGCAGACGGACAGCGTGCGGGGTTCGGGATACGGCAGACTGGATGGCGAGGCAGGTGCGGCTCTACAAAGAGAGATAGGTGAGTACAGGCACATAAACACCAGGAGACCTGACTCCTAGCTCAGGGAACACGAAGATCAGGCCCCGCCCCCTTGGACAAGAACCCCCTTTATACCCTGAACCTGACTAACCTCATTTCCTGTTACTGGACGCTGGCCCTTTAAGAAAGGGTCAGTGACCGCGCGCGTGCCCTAATGCGCATGCGCGCGGCCCGGGTGCCAGAAGCCAGGGAAGGAGGCTGCGAGGAGGACGCAGGAGAGCCGGCCAGGACCTGGGAAGATGTCGGACGCCGGGATCGGCGACCAGAGGACCTATGGAGGACGGGCACCGGAGGCTGGGACGAGGGGAACGTGGCAGGTGAGCCGGGGAGCGGAGCTGAGGACCCGGGGAGGGGAGCCGAGGACCCGGGGAGCGTGACAGTACCCCCCCCCCCCACGCCCCCCTCCCCGCAACCGGGACATGAAGGCACGGATAAGAGGAGTGCCTACGTTCTCCCTGGGCTCCCAGGACCTATCCTCAGGACCATACCCTGCCCAGTCCACCAGGAAGAACTGCCGACCTCGTACGGTCTTCATGGCCACGATATCCCTTACCGCATAGATGTCATCATCGGCAATAGGTGGAGGAGCTGGACTGGCAGCAGCGGAGAAGGGACCAAGGACCACCGGCTTGAGCAGGGAGACGTGGAACGAGTTGGGTATCCTCATCGTGGCCGGGAGCTGCAGCTTGTAGGAGACCTCATTGATCCTGGTGAGGACTTTAAACGGCCCAATGTAGCGAGGACCCAGCTTGTATGAAGGTATCTTCAGGCGGACGTACTGGGAAGAAAGCCAGACGAGGTCTCCAGGAGAGAAACACGGAGGATCCAGGCGTTTCTTGTCTGCGTGTCTCTTCATCCGCAGGGAAGCACGTCCTAGAGACACCTTGACAGAGTCCCAAATGGTGGCAAAGTCACGGGCTACCGTATCTGCAGCAGGGACATCCGAAGAGGGGGATACAGGCAATGGGATGGAAGGCTGAAGTCCGTAAACAGCATGGAAGGGAGAGCTGGAGGACGACTCACTGATGTGGTGGTTGTGGGAGAATTCAGCCCAAGGTAGAAGAGCGGACCAGTCGTCGTGATGGGCGTTAACATAGTGACGTAGAAAGGAGGTCAAGATTTGATTGACCCTCTCTACTTGGCCATTAGACTGAGGATGGTATGCAGATGAAAAGTCCAGAGTCACTCCCAGATGGTTACAGAGAGCCCTCCAGAAGCGGGAGGTGAACTGAGTTCCTCGGTCTGATACGATGTGTAATGGAAAGCCATGCAAGCGGAAGATGTGTTGTATAAAAGCGTCCGCGAGTTCCTGAGCAGAGGGCAGTCCAGCCATAGGAACGAAATGGGCCATTTTTGAGAACCGGTCCACCACGACCCATATGACTGTGTGCCCGGATGACAATGGCAAGTCCGTAATAAAGTCCATTGCTATGTGTTGCCACGGAATCGAAGGTATCGGCAGAGGCAGAAGGCGGCCATGTGGGAGGTGTTTGGGCGTCTTGTTTCTGGCACAAGAGGAGCAGGCAGAGACAAAGGCGGCGACGTCCGTGCGAAGAGATGGCCACCAGTAATGGCGTACAATCGCACCCCATGTTCTCTTCTGGCCTGCATGGCCGGCTGTTTTTGAGGTATGACCCCAGTGTAAGACCGTTAGCCTGTCGGTCTCCGAGACATAGGTCTTCCCAGGTGGTATCTGGGCCAGAGTGACAGGAGCCACCGGAACAATCTTGCTAGGAGAGATGATAGGCTGGATAGTCTCTTCCTCCTGTTCCATGGGCATGAGAGACCTAGACAAGGCATCAGCGCGTACATTCTTGTCCGCTGGTCGGAAGTGGAGCTGGAAGTCAAACCTGGCAAAGAATAAGGACCACCTGGCTTGCCGTGGGTTCAGTCGCTGAGCGGACCGCAGGTATTCCAGGTTTTTGTGGTCCGTGTAGATAATCACGGGGTACACTGCTCCTTCCAGGAGGTAGCGCCACTCCTCCAGAGCCAGTTTGACCGCCAGTAGTTCTCGGTCACCGATGGTGTAATTACGTTCGGGTGCTGAGAAGCTCTTAGAGAAGAAACCGCAGGTCACCATCTTCCCGGAGGAGGATTTTTGCATGAGCACTGCTCCGGCTCCTGAGGAGGAGGCATCCACCTCCAAGGTGAACTGGCGGTTTAACTCCGGTCGGTGGAGTACAGGGGCGGAGGCGAATGCTCGCTTCAAAGAACAAAATGCGGCGTCTGCCGCAGGTGACCAGTCCTTAGGATTAGCCTCCTTTTTGGTCAAAGCGGAGAGAGGAGCGGTCAAGGCAGAGAAGTGCGGGATAAACTGGCGGTAGTAGTTGGCGAATCCCAGGAAGCGTTGGATTGCCTTCAGTCCAGAAGGCGGAGGCCAGTTGATGATGGCGGAGACCTTCTTGGGGTCCATCTGCAGTCCAGTATCAGAGATGATGTACCCCAGAAAGGGGAGGGAAGACTGCTCAAAGACACACTTCTCATACTTTGCGTACAGGCGATTCTCTCTCAGTCTTTGTAAGACCAGCTGTACGTTTTCTCTGTGGGTTTGGAGGTCCGGAGAGAAGACAAGGATGTCATCTAGATAAACAACCACACAGATGTAGAGAAGGTCCCGAAACACGTCGTTCACCAGTTCTTGGAAGACGGCAGGAGCGTTACACAGACCGAAGGGCATCACGCAGTACTCATAATGTCCATCGCGCGTATTAAACGCGGTTTTCCATTCGTCACCAGAGCGGATGCGTACCAGATTGTAAGCACCCCGAAGATCCAGCTTGGTGAACACACGAGCTCCTCTAAGCCGGTCAAATAATTCGGGAATGAGCGGCAGGGGGTATTTGTTTTTCACGGTGATTTGATTGAGACCCCGGTAGTCTATGCATGGGCGTAAGTCTCCCTCTTTCTTCTTGACAAAGAAGAAACCTGCTCCAGCAGGAGAGGAGGATCTCCGAATGAACCCTCTTGCTAGGCTCTCTGAGATGTAATCTGACATGGCCCTGGTTTCGGCTGGAGATAAAGGATATATCCGTCCTCTAGGTGGGGTTGTCCCTGGAAGCAGGTCAATGGCACAATCGTATGGACGATGTGGCGGCAGTACCTCGGATTCCTTTTTGTCAAAGACATCGGCAAAGGACCAATAGGCCGAAGGCAGCCCCGTTAGGGTCTCAGGAACCGGAGGTCGTCGGAGGGGTGGTATGGACTTTAGGCACCTCTCATGACACGAAGAGCCCCAACGGGTGACTTCGCCAGTACCCCAGCTAACCGATGGTTCATGTGTCCGCAACCATGGGAGTCCCAACAGGATCTGGTGGGACATGTGTGGAAGAACGTAGAGAGCGATGTTCTCGGTGTGAAGAGCACCGATGCGTAGTTCGACAGGCCTGGTGATCAAGGAGATGGTATCAGAGAGAGGCCTCCCATCCACCGAGGCAATCACTAGGGGTTTGTCGAGTGGCATGACAGGCACCCGGTACTTGTCCACCGTGGCCTGCTGGATGAAATTGCCTGCTGCCCCGGAATCGAGGTAGGCATCAGCCGTGAACCGCGTCTCTCCCGTGGTCACTTGCACTGTCCATGTAACTGGGTCAGAGAGGGTCCCAGCACCTAGGGTGGCCTCTCCTACCAACCCTAGGCTTTGGAGTTTCCCGGCCTCTCTGGACAGGAGCGTAGCAGGTGGGTGTCCTCACCACAGTAAAAGCAGAGGCCCTGGGCGAGCCGCTCTGCTCGACGTCGTTCAGACTGCCGCACTCGGTCGATCTGCATGGGCTCGTGGACGGGAATCCCAGCTGTTGATGACTGAGGAACGGAGGACTTCTGCGGAGGAGGAGAATGCCGTACCGGGCGTCTCTCCCGAGATAGCTCTTTGGAGCGCTCCTGAAAACGTATGTCCACACGAGTTGCTAGGGCGATCAGTGCATCTAGGGTGGAGGGCACGTCCCGACCCGCCAACTCATCCTTGATGCGACTCGAGAGTCCTTCCCAGAAGGCGGCTGTTAGGGCCTCATTATTCCACCCGAGTTCTGAAGCCAAAGTGCGGAAACGGATGGCGTATTGACCCACCGTCAGTGTCCCTTGACGTAGGCGGAGGAGTGATGAAGCAGAGGCAGAGGCGCGTCCTGGCTCGTCAAAGGTACTGCGGAAGGCCTGTAGGAACTGTTGAAGATCCTTGGTCATGGGGTCCTCCTTCTCCCACAAGGGGTTCATCCACGCCAGCGCCTCGCCCTCTAGGTGGGACATTATAAAGGCGACCTTGGCTTGGTCGGAGGCGAACAGATGTGGCAGCTGCGTGAAGTGAAGGGAACATTGGTTTATGAAGCCCCTGCAGGTCTTTGGATCTCCAGCATACCGAGGAGGTGACGCCAAACGGAATCGGGAAGCATCTGAAGAGGCTGCCACTGGTACGGGAGCCATGGCTTGCCTGGCGGGGGACCTGGGTGCCGCAGGCGTCATTGATGCTTGTAATGTGTACAGGCGGGTGTCCACGGAGGTCATGAATTGCAGCATGCGGGTCTGGACTTCACGCTGGCGTTGGAGTTCCTCTTGCAGGGCCATTAGTGCAGCAGCGGGATCCATGGCCTGATCTTACTGTCACGGCCGGGCGGTCGGGCAGACCCAGGAGGTGGATCCACTGGACCGAACTCTAAGATGGAGGTAGGGAGTCCGGCAGCTGAAGCACTGAAGGGCAGCAGGATAGTCCGTGCAAGTGAAGACAGCGGAGGAGTCCCTGGGACCACGGAGTCACAGAAGGTAGTCTTGGTGACGTAGCTCAGGTTCGGAGGCCGAGATGATATCAGGCGGAGTCCGGAACCTCTGGAGCAAGATGACGGGTCACCGCAGGGATCCGAGATGGCAGGTGCTGTCGGATGGCAGACGGACAGCGTGCGGGGTTCGGGATACGGCAGACTGGATGGCGAGGCAGGTGCGGCTCTACAAAGAGAGATAGGTGAGTACAGGCACATAAACACCAGGAGACCTGACTCCTAGCTCAGGGAACACGAAGATCAGGCCCCGCCCCCTTGGACAAGAACCCCCTTTATACCCTGAACCTGACTAACCTCATTTCCTGTTACTGGACGCTGGCCCTTTAAGAAAGGGTCAGTGACCGCGCGCGTGCCCTAATGCGCATGCGCGCGGCCCGGGTGCCAGAAGCCAGGGAAGGAGGCTGCGAGGAGGACGCAGGAGAGCCGGCCAGGACCTGGGAAGATGTCGGACGCCGGGATCGGCGACCAGAGGACCTATGGAGGACGGGCACCGGAGGCTGGGACGAGGGGAACGTGGCAGGTGAGCCGGGGAGCGGAGCTGAGGACCCGGGGAGGGGAGCCGAGGACCCGGGGAGCGTGACACCGACATATCTTTTGACGTGGCTGGCTAAGTGTGGCCACCAATACCACCTCTCGAGTAACTCTCGTGTCCGTCTAATACCAAAATGCCCACCCACCTTTGAGGTGTGGGCCCACGACAATATATCATTTTGTCGATTAGGCGGAACAAAGGTCTTGCCCGGTGGGATTTGGTCTAACATTAAAGGAGAGAGTGTGTGAAAAACCCTAGATGGAAGAATGAGACGAGGGTCCTCATTCTCTTCATGAGATGATTCCATAGAGCGAGAGAGTGCATCGGCCTTATTATTCTTACTCCCGGTAAGATAATTAATGGAGAAGTTAAACCGAGAGAAAAACAAGGACCAGCAAGCTTGCCGAGGATTCAAACGTTGTGCAGTTTGCAAATACGTCAGGTTCTTATGG
>NC_134355.1:634291138-634446138 GCF_048569485.1 Anomaloglossus baeobatrachus
TGTTAGGCTACCACCTCGGATAGAAGGTAATATGGGCAAGGAAATGGAATTAGCAGAGATTAAAAAGGGCATACTATGCAGTTCCCAAAAAGCAAATGACCCCTTGATCATGTTACCTCTGCAGAGCCTGGAGGTTGGTATCCTAAATTGGATGGACGTTAGGCGATTCCTCAAGTTTCTTTCCCTCTTGGAGAACATGCTGGGTCTTTTTGAAATAAATGGATGAAGTTTTGGGTCACTGAAGAGAATGCCCCAATTGTTGTCTAAGATGCGTCTGATGTTGCTCCAAGGGAGTAGTGAAATCAATAGTCTTTGGGAATTCAAGAACTGTGGGGCACAGAAGATTAGATCTTTGGTTGTTGGATAAAACCTGAAATGCCTGTGAAATAACCTTGTGAGGATAGCCCCTGGCCAAAAATCTAGTCGAAAGCTGCTTGCCCTGAGTTCGGAACTTATCATAGTCGCTATATTTCCTGCAAAGACATAGTTCATAGGTGAGATGGGTGGAAACTGTTATAGTGCAAGAGACTATTCGTAGCTGTTGGTTTACAGAAGAGATGTAGAGATAACCAAATCCTGTCAGCAGACCCTCAAATCCAAAAGTCCTGCAAATGAAGTAGAAATAGTAGAGGTAAGTGTGATATTCCAAAGATTAGTATTTAGAGTTGAAATAAACAGGTTACAATCCTGAATGGTGCCAGTCCAAAACATGAGTACATCATCACTATACCGATACTATAGCCACACAGATATGTCAAATTGTGCCCTTATAAGTACATAACTGTCCTCCCACTAACCTAAGAAAAGGGTGGCATATGATGGTGCACCAATTGCGGTTCTTGAGGCCTGAGTATAATAAACCAGATTAAATGTAGAATAATTTCTTTCCAGGACAATGCGGAAAACTTCCAAGATGAAGGAATTGAGATGTACCAGAGGTGTGCAAATCCAAAACATAAGCAACTGCTGAGATGCTCAAATCATAGGCAATGCACATATATAGGGACTCTACATCTAAAGTGACCAAGATGGTGTTAGGTGGCATAAAGTTTCAAGTTATTAAAGTAGGTGTGAAGAGTCCTTAATATAAAAGCCTACACAGCATGACATTGGTTGCAAAAAATGGTCCAGGTAGGTACATGAGTCTTCAAAAAACCTCCCTATTCCCAAAACAATGTATATACATGGCGGTTCCTGGAGAGATTTGTGTACCTTCAGTAGCATGTAGAATATCGGCACTATGGGGTTGCGTGTGGTCAAAAAGTCCAGTTCATTCTTGTTGATGATAGTCAACCATTGCGCCAAAGACAAGATTATCCAGTTTGGATTTGAAAACTGCAGTTGGATCTGACGGCAAAATACAGTAGTTAGAAGAGTTGGATAGTTGCTGCTTGGCATCCTTGATGTACATCTCCATAGACCAGATAACAACACTGCCCCCTTTATCGGCTTATTTGATGACAAATAAATGGCTATACTTGAGGTCAGACAGGGCCCTGCATTCACTAGCTGTGAAGATATTCTGGCTTGTGGGATCAGATCTTAAGTCATGGATCTTTTTGCTGACCTTATCAAAGAAAATTTGTATTGTCGTAAAAATAGAAAAAAAGGGGGTGGCTTGGGAGGGTTGCCTACCTGGGAATCTGGATGTCCTGTGTGAATTGTATTAATTTTCCTTAAGGAAAAGGAGCAGGTCCTGGAAGACCTGACGTTCATCCAGGGACAAGTAATCAGCCTGGGAAGGCTGATAATTTTGAAGCTTCAAGAACAATTCGCTACAAAGCAAATACAGATCCTTGTTGAGTATAAATTTGTCAGGGTCTCCATGGGAGAAAAGGAAAAGCCCTTAGACAACAATGGACGTTCAGTATCAGCTAATGCATATGTAGATTGAAAATCAGTAAATTACCCTCAGTTTCATGAACAGCAGTCATAGGGGTGAAGATTAGCGTTTGTTGGTGTGTCTCGTTCCCTTGAAAGGGGACCAATTCTGTTAGTACTTGCCCCTCTTTCTTATTCTTGGGTTTCCTTCTGCTTCTCCTGGTGTGACAGCTATGTCGCATGGTCCTGAAAACAGAAAAATCACCAGAGGATCACTGTGTGGGTACGACCATCCTGTCAGATCTACTCTTGCTGCATCTGAGATGTCTCTTGTTGATGTGATGTGTCCATTTGAAGGTAGAACCATTATCAAAATCATTTTTATCCCGTAAGATTTTGTTGCTCTTGCCATTCATAATTTCTGTTTGAAAGCGATCAATGACCGTTTCTTATTGCTGTTGGAAAGGTGCTATCACTGTGTGGTGATCAAAAGAACCAACATAATCCTGATGTTCTCCTTAAGTTTGCTAAGTAGCATACAGTCATGTTCCAATAATATTTCGATCAAAAAGTCATGTGGCAAGTCCTCTTTCTCTCTGAAGAGGCAATATGCTTATTTAACGGTTGAAAATAACCCACAAATTAATTTAATTTAATCTATAACCTAAAATGTTGAGGCAAAAACCTCTTGAAATGAAAAAAAATATATAAAAAATGCTAGTTATCCTTTATTACAACCATATGTGGTTGTACATGGGGAGGTAGTTGTGGGCGAGAGATTGACTCTTAATGTCCCAGCATGTGACATAAAATACCGATGTCCTTGCTGAATGTATGGACTTTTGCCATGCGAGCTGGGAACCCATGTAGGCCACATACTGCCACTTTCGTTGGCTGGCCAGAACCGGATGATAATTCACACTCACAAGGAGACCAACAGTTCAGTTTAAACCGCAACATTTTACTGTACGGTTCATTCTCTGTCACCACGTCACATTCCAGATAGCGGAGACATACAGTGGGGAAAAAAAGTATTTAGTCAGCCACCAATTGTGCAAGTTCTCCCACAAGATGAGAAAGGCCTGAAATTGACATCATAGGTAGACCACAACTATGAGAGACAAAATGATAAAAAAAAATCCAGATAATCACTTTGTCTGATTTGGCAAGATTATTTTGCAAATTATGGTGGAAAAAAGTATTTAGTCACCTAAAAACATGCAAGATTCCCGCCTCTCACAGACCTGTAACTTCTTCTTTAAGAGGCTCCTCTGTCCTCCACGCATTACCTGCAGTAATGACACCTGTTTGAACTTGTTATCAGTATAAAAGACACTTGTCCTTAATCTCAAACAGTCATACTCCAAACTCCACTATGGTGAAGACCAAAGAGCTGTCGAAGGACACTAGAAATAAAATTGTAGCCCTGCACCAGGCTGGGAAGACTGAATCTGCAATAGGCAAGCAGCTTGGTATGATGAAATCAACTGTGAGAGCAATAATGTCACGCTCTCCGGTCCCCGTGGCCCGCTCCCCGCTTCCCGTGCCCCGCTGTCCGGTTCCCGACGGCGTCTCCTGCTCACCGCTCCGGTCCCGGCTTCCTCTTCCTCGCCTGCACCCTCCATGTGTCCTGCTCCCCGCTCCCGGCGCCTCTCTGCGACGCGGGACTCACAGCCGGGCACTCCTGCTTCCTCTGCACCGCTCCCTGTACTGGCTTCTGGCACACGGGCCTCGCGCATGCGCATTAGGGTGTGCACGCGGTCATTGACCCTCTCTTAAAGGGCCAGCACCTAGAAACAGGAAATTGCATAGACAGGTACAGGGTATATTAGGATTCTCTTTTCTGGTGGGCGGGGCCTGTTCTACGTGTTTAGTAAGCTAGGAGTTCAGGTCCCCGTATTGCTGTGTCCAGTATTAACCCCTGTCTGTCTCGCAGAGCCTGTCCTGCCACGCCAGCCGGTCCTGACCACGTCCGCTCCAGTACTCCTGACGGTGACTTTGGCGGATGTTCCACCACCTCTTCAGCTCCGCCAGTCTCCAGTCCCTGGCTCCGTTTGGTGACCCGTCCTCTCGCTCAGCAGGTTCCGGATTCCGCCTGATCCTACAACCCGGCCTCGGACCCTGAGCCTCGTCATCCGGACTACCGTCTAGAACTCTGTGTTCCCAGCAACATCTACTTTACAGCTCTCATACGGACTGTCTTGCTACCAATAGTGCTTCGGCTGCCGTGCATCAAGGCCCTCTGGCGGGGTGACCGGTCTGGCTGCCTCACCAGGGGAACCCGGTGTACGGTCCAGTGTTTCAGTGGACGTAACAGCTAGAACAGGCCATGGATCCCGCCGATGCACTAGCAACCCAGCTGGTTGGATTACAGCAGGAACTCGGACGACAACGTGAGACCCAATCCCGTATGTTGGCCTTCATGATATCCGTGGACACCCGCCTGAATACGCTGCAAGCGACTGCCACGTCTCTGGCGACTTAATCTACGTCCGCAGCTCCCGTAGCAGCCTCCTCGGATACTTCCAAACTCCGTTTGGCCTCACCACCCCGGTACGCCGGAGATCCCAAGACCTGCAGGGGATTCATAAATCAGTGCTCCCTCCATTTCAAGCTGCTGCCGCACCTTTTTGCCTCTGACCAAGCCAAGGTCGTGTTCGTGATGTCCCATCTAGAGGGAGAGGCACTGGCCTGGATGAACCCCTTGTGGGAGAAGGAGGATCCGGTAACCACCAACATCCAGGAGTTCCTGCAGGCTTTTCGTATTACCTTTGACGAGCCTGGACGCGCCTCCGCGTCCGCCTCATCGCTCCTCAGGCTACGTCAGGGGACTTTGACGGTGGGCCAGTATGCTATCCGCTTCCGCACCTTGGCCTCAGAATTAGGTTGGAACAATGAAGCCCTAACCGCCGCCTTCTGGGAGGGACTCTCGGGCCGTATTAAGGATGAGCTGGCTGGTCGTGACGTGCCTTCCACCCTGGATGCCCTGATCGCTCTAGCCACCCGAGTGGATCTTCGCTTTCAGGAACGATCCAAAGAGGTGTCCCGCGAGAGGCGTCCGATACGGCACTCCTCCCCACCACTGAAGTCCATCGCTCCCCAGTCGGCGTCATCTGGCGCTTCTGCCCACGAGCCCATGCAGATTGACCGCCTGAGGCAGTCTGAGCAACGCAGAGCAGAACGACTAGCAAAGGGTCTCTGCTTCTACTGCGGAGATGGCACACACCTGCTACGCTCCTGTCCCGAGAAGCCGGGAAACTCCAAAGCCTAGGCTTGGTAGGAGAGGCCACCCTAGGTGCTGGGACTCTCTCAGACTCCGTTACATGGACTGTTCAAGTGACTACAGAAGAGAACCGGTTCACAGCAGAGGCGTATCTCGATTCCGGAGCAGCAGGCAACTTCATCCAGCAGGCTACGGTGGATAAGTACCAGGTGCCTGTTCTCCCACTAGAAAAACCGCTGGTGATCGCCTCTGTAGATGGGAGACCCCTCTCTAACACCGTCTCGTTGATCACCTGGCCTATGGAATTACGGATCGGTGCCCTGCACACCGAGAAGATCACCTTCTACGTGCTCCCGCGCATGTCTCATCAGATCCTGCTGGGACTTCCATGGTTACGGGCACACGAACCGTCGGTCAGCTGGAGTACAGGTGAAATTACCCGATGGGGCTCCTCGTGTCACGAGAGATGCCTGAAATCCATACAGCCCATCCGACGACCTCCGGTTCCAGAGTCTCTACCAGGACTGCCTTCCGCCTACTGGTCCTTCACGGACGTGTTTGATAAAAAGGAGTCAGAGATACTACCGCCTCATCGTCCCTATGACTGTGCCATAGACTTACTGCCGGGAACTACGCCTCCTAGAGGAAGGATATACCCCTTGTCCCCTGCTGAAACACGGGCCATGTCTGCCTATATCACCGAGAGCCTGGCAAAGGGGTTTATTCAGAGATCTTCGTCCCCTGCCGGAGCAGGGTTTTTCTTCGTCAAGAAGAAGGAAGGTGATCTGCGCCCCTGCATTGACTACCGGGGATTAAACCAGATCACCGTGAAAAATAAATACCCTCTGCCACTCATCCCCGAACTATTCGATCGGCTCCGTGGAGCTCGTGTATTCACCAAGTTGGATCTCCGTGGGGCCTATAACCTGGTTCGCATTCGCTCTGGAGACGAATGGAAGACCGCATTCAACACTCGGGATGGGCACTACGAGTATTGTGTCATGCCCTTTGGTCTGTGTAATGCTCCGGCAGTCTTTCAAGAACTGGTGAACGACGTGTTCAGAGACCTCCTCTATGTCTGTGTCGAGGTGTATCTGGACGACATCCTGGTCTTCTCTCCGGACCTACAGACCCACAGAGAGAACGTGCTGCTAGTACTCCAAAGGCTTAGAGAGAACCGCCTGTACGCCAAGTACGAGAAGTGCGTTTTTGAAAAGTCGTCTCTTCCCTTCCTGGGTTATGTAATCTCTGACACTGGCCTGCAGATGGACCCAGAGAAAGTGTCTTCCATCCTCAACTGGCCTCCTCCTTCCGGGCTGAAGGCCATCCAACGCTTCCTTGGCTTTGCAAACTATTATCGTCAATTCATCCCGCACTTCTCTGCCCTGACTGCGCCTCTCTCTGCATTGACTAAGAAGGGAGCTAATCCTAAGGACTGGCCACCTGCGGCCGATGCCGCGTTCTGCTCTTTAAAACAGGCGTTTGCGTCTTCCCCGGTTCTCCATCGCCCTGAATTGAACCGACAGTTCACCTTGGAGGTGGATGCCTCCTCCTCAGGGGCCGGGGCAGTGTTAATGCAGAAATCCTCCACCGGGAAGATGGTCACTTGCGGATTCTTCTCCAAGAGCTTCTCGGCACCCGAACGCAACTACACCATCGGTGATCGAGAGCTACTGGCCATCAAGCTGGCCTTGGAGGAATGGCGCTACCTCCTGGAGGGAGCAGTATACCCTGTGATCATCTACACGGACCACAAGAATCTGGAGTACCTACGGTCAGCCCAAAGACTGAACCCGCGACAAGCCCGCGGGTCCTTGTTTTTTGCTCGATTTGATTTCCAACTCCATTTTCGGCCCGCGGATAAGAACGTGCGGGCAGACGCCTTGTCTAGGTCCTTCATGCCCGTAGAGCAGGAGGAGGAGACGTTCTAGCCCATCATCAGCCCCAGTAAAGTTATTCCGCTGGCTCCTGTTACTTTGGCTCAGATTCCCCCTGGGAAGACCTATATCTCAGATACTGACAAACAAAGAGTCCTACACTGGGGTCATGCCTCAAAAATCGCCGGCCATGCTGGTCAGAAGAAGACTTGGAGTACGATTGTCCATCACTGTTGGTGGCCGTCCCTCCGTAAAGACGTCGCAACCTTCGTCTCAGCCTGTCCATCTTGTGACCGGAACAAGACACCCAAGCACCTGCCATATGGATGTCTTCTGCCTTTGCCCATTCCTTCCGTTCCGTGGCAACACATTGCAATGGACTTTATTACGGACTTACCCTTGTCCTCCGGACACACGGTCATATGGGTTGTGGTGGACTGTTTCTCAAAGATGGCTCACTTCGTTCCCATGGCCGGGCTGCCCTCTGCCCAGGAGCTCGCTGACTCCTTCATACAACACATATTCCTATTGCATGGCTTTCCTACACACATTGTGTCCGACAGAGGAACTCAGTTTACCTCGCGCTTTTGGAGGGCTCTCTGCAAACATCTGGGAGTAACCTTGGACTTTTCTTCGGCCTACCACCCTCAGTCAAATGGCCAAGTGGAACGGGTCAATCAGATCCTGACCTCCTTCCTGTGCAACTACGTCAACATCCATCACGACGATTGGTCCACGCTCCTTCCTTGGGCTGAATTCTCCCATAACCAGCACATCAGCGAGTGCACCTCCAGCTCTCCCTTCCAGGTCGTTTACGGACTTCAGCCTTCTGTCCCGTTGCCAATATCCTCGGCTTCAGATGTCCCCGCTGCAGATGCCCTGGTCCGGGACTTCTCAGCTATATGGAACTCAGTCAAGAAGACTTCCCTAGAGCGTGTTTCCTTGCAGATGAAGAGACATGCGGATAAGAGGCGCCTGGATCCCCCGTGTTTCTCCCCAAGTGATCTGGTCTGGCTTGCATCCAAATATGTCCGACTGAAGTTACCATCGTACAAGTTGGGTCCTCGTTACATCGGGCCGTTTAAAGTCATCAGCAAGATTAATGCTGTCTCCTACAAGCTGCAGCTCCCGGCCACGATGCGGATACCCAACTCCTTCCATGTCTCCTTGCTCAAGCCTGTTGTCCTTGGTCCCTTCTCCGCTGCTGTCAGTACTTCTCCTCCTCCCATCGCTGACGATGACATCTATGCGGTAAGGGATATCGTGGCCATGAAGACCGTGCGAGGTCGCCAAATCTTCCTGGTGGACTGGGCGGGTTATGGTCCCGAGGATAGGTCCTGGGAGCCCCGGGAGAATGTTGGCACTCCCCTGATACGTGCCTTTCTGTCCCGGGTGCGGGGAGGGGGGCGTGGGGGAGGGGCTACTGTCACGCTCTCCGGTCCCCGTGGCCCGCTTCCCGGTTCCCGTGCCCCGCTCTCCGGTTCCCGATGGCGTCCCCTGCTCACCGCTCCGGTCCCGGCTTCCTCTTCCTCGCCTGCACCCTCCATGTGTCCTGCTCCCCGCTCCCGGCGCCCCTCTGCCATGCGGGACTCACAGCCGGGCACTCCTGCTTCCTCTGCACCGCTCCCTGTACTGGCTTCTGGCACACGGGCCTCGTGCATGCGCATTAGGGCGCGCGCGCGGTCATTGACCCTCTCTTAAAGGGCCAGCACCTAGAAACAGGAAATTGCATAGACAGGTACAGGGTATATTAGGATTCTCTTTCCTGGTGGGCGGGGCCTGTTCTACGTGTTTAGTAAGCTAGGAGTTCAGGTCCCCGTATTGCTGTGTCCAGTATTAACCCCTGTCTGTCTCGCAGAGCCTGTCCTGCCACGCCAGCCGGTCCTGACCACGTCCGCTCCAGTACTCCTGACGGTGACTTTGGCGGATGTTCCACCACCTCTTCAGCTCCGCCAGTCTCCAGTCCCTGGCTCCGTTTGGTGACCCGTCCTCTCGCTCAGCAGGTTCCGGATTCCGCCTGATCCTACAACCCGGCCTCGGACCCTGAGCCTCGTCACCCGGACTACCGTCTAGAACTCTGTGTTCCCAGCGACATCTACTTTACAGCTCTCATACGGACTGTCTTGCTACCAATAGTGCTTCGGCTGCCGTGCATCAAGGCCCTCTGGCGGGGTGACTGGCCTGGCTGCCTCACCAGGGGAATCCGGTGTACGGTCCAGTGTTTCCACCACCCGGACGTAACAGCTAACAGCTAGAACAGGCCATGGATCCCGCCCACTGGTGTGCCTGTCTTTCCCTGGGGAAGGTGACTAAGGTTTTCTGGTTGGCTGTGTGTCACCTAGGTGAGGGAAGGTGTTATGCGGGGGGCTATGTGTGACTACCTGACCTGTCAGGGCGTCACAGTTGCTTATGGCAACAGTGTTCTACGCACACGGGAAAACAAAATGTTGGAGTCTAATGCGATATTCATAGCAACTGAGAGCAGAGGAATGATAAAATTCTTGTTTCTGCATGGAACGTCCGTGAAGGATATTCATGGGGATATGTCACAGACATTGGGGATCAATGCCCTTCATATTCCACAGTTAAGGACTGGGTTGCGAAATTTAAAACGGGCCACTTCAGCACCAATGATGAGGAACGTCCTGAGCGACCGAGAGTTGTTGTTGTTCTGGAGATCGTCAATGCTGTGCACAACCTCATACTGGAGAATCGACAAATTTCAGCTACAGCAATAGCAGACATCATGGTAATTTCCCATGAACGTGTTTGTGTCATTATTCATGAACATTTGGGTGGGTCCCCAAATGTTTGACAACAGATAAGAGAAGCATGTGAGTGAAAACCTTCCAGTCCATTTGTCAGCGTTTCCGGACTGATAAGAACTTCCTGGATCGACTGGTCACTATGGATGAGACCTGGATTTATTTATATGACCCTGAAAACAAGGAGCATTCAAAAGAGTGGAGGCACAGTGGTTCTCCTCGTCCAAAGAAGTTCAGGGTGTAAAAATCAGTCACTAAGGTGATAGTGTCTGTATTCTGGGATAAGGAGGGCGTGCTGCTAGTGGACTACTTTCTAAATGGTTCCACCATCAATGCAAGGTATTACATTGAACTTTTGGACCAATTGAAGGCAGCTCTGAAGGCCTAAAGGCACGGCAAACTTTACAAAGGAATCTTGTTCCTGCAAAACAACGCCTCCGCTCACACTGCAAAAGTGACCACGGCAAAACGACTATCATCTGTTTCCAAACCTGAAGAAACATCTCAAGGGTACCAAATTTCACACCATTTCTGATGCCATAGCTGCTACGGATGCCTGGTTTGAGTCACAACCGAAATCCTTCTTTTTGCTAGGCTTACAGAACTTGGAATACCAATGTAAGAAGTGTGCTGACATCAGTGGAGAGTATGTGGAATAAATGTAAAGTTTCATCATCCTATATTGTTTCTTTCTGGGTAAAGCCAAAAACTTATCAGCAGCTCCTCATGCATCATGTTTTTCTTCTCTGGATTTATTCTGTAAATGGAAGAATTGTTTATTCTCATAAGGTAAGAATTAGCCCAGATTTCCAGTAGTGAATGATTGGGCATATTAGTGTGCCCACAAATCCTTTTTACAGTTTTAGAATTCTTGTTAATATCTTTAAGGCTAGCGCCACACATCCGTGCTGCCGGCACGTGTTTGTCATTTTTTACACGTACCGGCAGCACGGAGACACGTTAACCAATGCTACCCTATTGTAGCAGGCACACACACGTAAAACCACACGGAACGTGTGTCCGTGTGCGTTTGTACGTGTGTGCGTTTTTCAAAGCGCTGACATGTCAGTGTTTTCTCCCGCAGCACGGGTGTCACGCGGCCCGCACCCGTACCACACGGGTGTAGTGTGGATGCGGTCCCGTGTGACACGCGCCAGAGAAAACACACATGTCAGTGAAAAAAAAAAAAAAACATTAACTCACCTTCTCCAGCCCTCCTGTCTCTGCCGCTGCTGCCTCTTGCTGCCGACCGCCGCTCATTATTCTCATTGAATATTCACTTCACTGCCTGGCAGCAGCAGCAGCGGGGAGACGGGAGAGCTGGAGACCGAGGATCAGCACCACGGACAGCAGCGCGGGCAGCAGGAAGGACCAGGTGAGTATGATAATTACCGGTTCTATGTGTGCTATCGCGGATAGCACACGTAGAACACACGTGTCACACACGTACCAGAGACACGTACTTACCTGCACGCAACACGCAGGGAAAATACGTGTCTATCGGCACGTGCGTGAATTTCACGTGAGTGTGGCAGAAGCCTAAGGAAGTGCTGTGATATATACTAAATAAAACTTTGTTCTGTTCTGTAGATGTGTAGACCCAGTGCCACGTGCACATAACACCTGCAGCATTACAGCAATCATCAATGTGTAAAAAATGCAGAACGTAGCTACAAATGAGCTGTGAATTTCAAGAATACAGCGTTTTCATGGTTTTCCTGGCTGCACCAAAGAAAAGGCAGATGAGAAACGAGCCTTAGGCACAACTAGGCTAAAGGATGCGAGTACTATATTCATAGTATCTTATTTTGATGTCACTAAAAATTTAGAAATAAAATGGCGCATTTTTAGGATTTTGATGACTGTTTCACCTTGTGAAACTATTTTTCTTTGTTTCAAGGCACCTAACATAAGAGAGTAGTGAGAGGGGACACAGTAACACAATATAATGGCCCATTAAGACATCACTTTTTGTGTACGATCCTGCCTGTGTTCCTCACAAATGACATTTACATACCTCCCAACCGTCCCGGATTCTGCGGGACTGCCACTATTTTTGAGGTCTGTCCTGCACTCCCGCAGCTCACAGCTGATGTACCGACTCCTCCCCTCAGTGCAGTGAATAAATTAAATTACTATTATCGGCCAGCCTGGACTCAAACCCGTGAAACTGTGAAGCTCATTGTTCCATAGGCAGCAGCTCTTCCACAGAGCCACTGCCCATATTGAAAACCATGGGAAGATTTGGTAATCTTAACCTCTATAGTGCAGTAGACAAAGCAGAAGCAGATTAGTTAGCTGCAAAGATGGGTGGATGGACGATAGAGGGATATATATATATATACATATATATATATATATATACATACATGACAGATAATAGATACATACATGATAGATAGATAAATAGATAGACATATGGATAGATAGATAGATAGATACATGGATAGATAGACAGACAGATAGATAGATACTGCATCTCTTTGTAGGTGAAGGAAAGAGTCAGATTCATTTGTACCCATAAAACTACTATAAAGAAACGTGGATAAAATACAAAATTACAAAATACAATTTTTATTTTCACCAACTTGGATTGGAACCAGCAACTCTCAAACAGCAGCCTCCTGGCTTTCCTAGCTGCTCTATCTGTTGAGCCACTAGGAATTGATGACATGAGACAGAGGATTTTATATGAATGAACCTACAAAGCAGCCTCTTACACAGCAGATTACACAGGACACAGCTCCATTGTACACAGCAGTGTCTCTATCTCCTGTGTTCTAGAGGGAGAGGAAAAGAGATTTTTTTTTTCTTTTAATAAAATTACTAAAACTAACAAAAAAAATAGAATAATGTAATTTTATTACACTTTTTTATAAAATAATAAACATCACAAACCAGCAAATAACATGGACATATTTGGTGTCCCTGTAATCGTAATGACCTGAACAACACAGCGATCAGGTTATTTATGGGGATCGGTAAATGGCGTCAAAAAATGGCGCAATTTATTATTTTTCTTTATTAAAACCCATAAAAAATGTAATAAAAAGGTATCACTGAGGCCATGTTCACACGTATCAGAAATGCTGCATTTTTTCTGCCGCTGTCCGCACCACGAGCGCAATAACAATCTTCTCTGAATATTGCATGTTTGCGGTATTTTTTATGCATTGTCCCTTATTTGATACATGTTTGGTGCAGATGTGAATCCTGAAGATTATAAAGAAAAAACACCAAAACTGCACAGTTCAGCGGCGTCTTCAGACATAAAAGGGGCGGAGATTTCATGACATCTCATCCATTTTGCTTGTACAATTAGTCCGTGTTCACATGTAGTGTAAATGCTGCATTTTTTTTCTGCTGTTTTTTTGCACATTTATTCCGCTGTGTTTAATTATCCAAGTAAAGTGGATGTGATTCCACGAGACGACGACGCTGAATTCTGCAGTTTTGGTTTTTTTTTTCTCTGGAGGTTTCTACGTGGAGCTTCAAAAAATGCAGGAAAAAGCTTCTCAGTACAATAAAAACACTTAAAAACGCAGATTCCCATCTGAACCAAAAACACATTAAATAATGGAGAAAAGGCAGAAAATGGAACAATCAGAGAAGATTGTTATTATGTAGTTTGGTGCAGACAGCGGCGGAAACAAAAAGAAACAGAATTTATACAACATGTGAACACGGCCTTATAGGCACAAATAAGTAATGTCATATAGTGACACATAGAAATATAAGAAAATTCTGGCTGCTAGGACTATTAACAAACAGTCTGGGGCATCTGCTGAATGACCCTTACTGACAAATGCGTGTGGCTAGGGGCGTGGCTAGGGGCGTGGTCAAATTTTGTCCCTCTTTCCATTCTTCAAAAGTTGGGAGGTATGCATTGTTACCTATGATGATGAATGGTCATTCACATGTCAGCGGAAGATTGAGGCGTAACCAGATCAAAATTGGCAATGAAGGTCCGTGAAAAATGTGACACCGCTCAAATATTGTCCAGGCGCAGACGATTTTCATGGACTGTTAAGGCCCTGTCACACACAAAGATAAATCTGTGGCAGATCTGTGGCAGATCTGTGGCAGATCTGTGGCAGATCTGTGGCAGATCTGTGGCAGATCTGTGGCAGATCTGTGGCAGATCTGTGGTTGCAGTGAATTTGTGGACAGGTTTGTGGCTGTGTACAAGTGGAACAATATGTCCATGATTTCACTGCAACCACAGATCTACCAAAGATTTATCTCTGTGTGTGAGTTTCTCGCAGTAGAGCAATGCGAGAAAAACTCGCATTGGAATCGGACACATGATAGTCAATGATTCAGCTCTCATTTGCGATTTTTTTTCTCAGTCCAAATCGGACCGAGAAAAAAATCGCAGCATGCTGCTTTTTTGCGAGTTTCTCGCACCATTTGTCCCAATGATTTGCTATGGAAGGGGATTAAAAGTAGGATCACACACGCGCACCAGCGTTCACATTTGTGAGTGTGGCAGGAACTATGCTCATTAAATATTCAACAGATGAATGTGACAGCACATTCCCATAGGTTAATTAACTGACACATGTGTAATCACTTTTATCTAGTTAAGATGTTGCAGGAAACTAGCATCGCAAACGCGACACACACGCGAGCAAAATCAATAATTTATTCAGAAAAAGCATCGCACTTGCGTTGCACTCGGACCTAACGTGAACTAAAATCAGCCGAGTTTTTTTCAGCCCAGTCGGACCGATTTAACTCGCATAGGTGTGTTTCCAGCCTTAAGGAGAAGATGAAAATCGGACCAAACCAGGATAATACTCAGGTAACAGTCTGATGACAATCTCATTAAACTGATGAAAATCTTTGATGAAAATTTGGTGAGTTTTTACCTCAGTATCTGTAAGGCCACGTGCACACGCTGAGTATTTGGTGAGGTTTTACATCAGAATTTGTAAGGCAAAACCAGGAGTGGAACAATCAGAGGAAAAGAAACACGGACACCACTCCTGGATTCATCACTCCCTCCTGTTTTGGCTACAAATACTGACGTAAAAAAACTCACCAAATACTCAATGTGTGCACGTCGACTTAAAGATACTGAGTAGGGCTGAGCAGATCCGGACTGTAAGGCGGGCTTTGCACGTTGCGACATCGCAAGCCGATGCTGCGATGTCGTACGCGATAGTCCCCGCCCCTGTCGCAGGTACGATATCTTGTGGTAGCTGGCGTAGCGATAATTATCGTTACACCAGCTTCACATGCACTCACCTGCCCTGCGACCGTCGCTCTGACCGGCGACCCACCTCCTTTCTAAGGGGGCGGGTCGTGCGGCATCACAGCGACGTCACACGGCAGGCGGCCAATGGCGGCGGAGGGGCGGAGATGAGCGGGATGTAAACATCCCGCCCACCTCCTTCCTTCCGTATAGCCGCCGGCAGCAGGTAAGGAGATGTTCCTCGTTCCTGCGGCTTCACACACAGCGATGTGTGCTGCCGCAGGAACAAGGAACTACATCGTACCTGTCGCGGCACCAGCATTATGGAAATATCGG
The DNA here is from genome assembly GCF_048569485.1 of Anomaloglossus baeobatrachus. Classification (NCBI taxonomy): domain Eukaryota; kingdom Metazoa; phylum Chordata; class Amphibia; order Anura; family Aromobatidae; genus Anomaloglossus; species Anomaloglossus baeobatrachus. The sequence goes on from NC_134355.1 coordinate 634,306,358, forward strand.
AGCCTGCACCGATGATACGATAACGACGCTTTTGCGCTCGTTCATCGTATCATCTAGGATTTACACACTACGACATCACAAGTGACGCCGGATGTGCGTCACTTTCGATTTGACCCCACCGACATCGTAGCTGCGATGTCGTAATGTGCAAAGCCGCCCTAAAAGTCCGGTTACGGGTGGCTGTGGGCTGAGAATACCAGCCCCCAGCTGGCTTTATCATGGCTGGGGATGAATATTGGGGGAACCACACGTCGTTTTTTTTTTTTTATTAAGTAACAAAAAAAATGCAAATATGGTGCTGAAATCTGGTGCAGACGATTTCAGCACCAAATGTGCACCTCCTGGCACAAACAAAAATCATGGCAAAAAGCCAAAACAAAACACCGCAGCAAAAAAATGCATAAAAAACTGAGGGTTTTTTGCCAGGAGGTGTAGATTGGATGCAGGAATATGGTATAAAAATTTCAGCACCAAATTTGCATCCCTTGGCCCAAAAATGAAAAAAAAAAAAAAAAAAAAACAAAATTCTGCCAGCTGTTGGAAATTTGGTGCTGAAGTCTGGTGCAGATGAGTTCAGCACTAAATGTGCACCTCCTGGCAAAAAAACGCACCAAAACTCATGGCAAAAATCCAGGGAAAAAAACGCGGCAAAAACCGCGGCCAAATAATTTGGCAAAAAAACGCGGGTTTTTTGCCAGGGGATGTAGATTGAATGCATGAATATGGTGTAAAGATGTCAGCACAAAATTTGCATCCCTTGGCCCAAAAATACAAAAAAAAACATTTTTTTCTGACAGGACGTGGAAATTTGGTGCTGAAATCTGGTGCAGATAAGCTCAGACTAAATGTGCACTTCCTGGCAAACAAACGCGCCAAAAATCGCGGCAAAAGGCCGGAAAAAAAACGCAGAAAAAAATTAGGCAAAAAAAAGTGTTTTTTTGCCAGGAGGTGTAGATTGGATGCATGAAAATGGTGTAAAAATTTCAGCACAAAATTTTCATCCCTTGGCCCAAAAATGCAAAAAAACCCATTTTTTTTTTCTGCCAAGAGGTGGAAATTTGGTGCTGACATCTGGTGCAGACGATTTCAGCACCAAATATGCATCTCCTGGCACAAAACTGCAGTAAAAAGCCGGAATAAAAAACTACGGTAAAAAAAATGCGTCAAAAAAACGTGTTTCTTTTGCCAGGAGGTGTAGATTGAGTGCAGGAATATGGTGTAAAAATTTCAGTACCAAATCTGCAAATCTGCATCTCTTGGTCAAAAAAAGGGACTTTCTACTAGGAGATGCAGGTCTGTGAACACAGCGACCTCCACCTGAGGTCAGATTATCTGCGATCACAGATGAAGGACCGTGGGGACCTCCAGCTGTGACCGCAAATTACTTGAATAACGTCACCGCTCATTGCGCAGCTCATTCATTCTCTAGAGCTCACAGCAAGCAGTTGTGTTCTATGGCCGGTCGTTGTGATATTCAGATGTTGCAATGCTGAATATCCGTGGGACCTTGTGTGGATTACGCCAGACCTGCAGGGTGTTGGGGATTAATAAAGTGGTGACAGAGGGTGCATTTTTATATTTATTTTTCCAAATAAATGATTTTTCTGTGTCAGTGCTTATTTACTTTCATTTATAGGTTGTGATGCAGGTATCTCATAGACGCCTGTGTTATCACTAACCTAGGGTTTAGTAGCAGCTGTGCGCTGTTATTAACTCCTCATTACCCCGATTGCCACTGCTTCAGGGCAATGGGAAGAGCCAGTATAGCACTGGGATTGTCACATCTAATAGATGTGGCAATACCGGGCAGCTGCGGGCTAAGAATACTAGTCCCCAGCCGGCTTTATCATGGCTGGGGATGAAAATTAGGGGGACCGCAAGTCGTTTTTTTTTTTATTATTTATTTAAATAAAAAATAAGCCGCATGTGGATTTGTGGCGCCCCTGACCTGGTCAGGCACCACTGAGTACTGCACCCACGCTGGAGTGCAAACAGGTAATCCTGATGGCTGGAATGGGGTGTGAACACACAGACACATAGTGGCCAGGTCTCACACATACCTTGAAGGGACCCCTGGGCAGACCCAGGAGGGGGCGTGGCCTCCACCTCCATTCATGGAGTGCGGTACAGAAGCTGGTTGCTAGGCTGCAGAGGCAGGCACAGAGAGGAGGCAGTAGTGAGCCAGTCTGAAGTGAGGACGCGCAGTGTGCAGTCGCAGAAGAAGGATGTGCGCGGTGTCACTAGTCAGACCCTGCAAGTGTAGTGGCTGTCGGCGGGGGAGAATGGCTATCAAGTAGTCAGCTTGAAAGACACCTCAGGAAGAAGCGAGGCAGTTGAGTACGGGGACTTTTGGGTAGACCAGGCCCGCATGGGAAACAGGTCCCTAGAGCAGAAATCCATTTACTCGGTCTGCTAAACCTGCAGGTGAGGGTGCTGGATGTGCCTCACCAACCAACACAGAGTCCGCAGCATCAGCAGCAACGAGGGGGCCCATACGTGAGATAGGGCAAGAAGCCATCTTTACTTGGTCCACGCTGCCAGCAAACGGGCCAGAAAGGGGAGACAAGGCATTTGCGACTTCCCTGGATGATTCCCGCTGTACTTCAAGTCAGGGGTCATCCCAAACAAGAAGGGCTAGGAAGGCGAGTTGACAGTCACCCCGGGACCAGCCTGAAAGGATACTTGGTTCACCCTGGTCTATCTCAGCATCACCCGGGCACCTCACAACAACCAGCAGAAAGTGAGTAAAAGCTGTGAAAGACATTTTGGACTGTGTGTGAGTTCTTCTGTGACCTGTGGTTCTACGCACTTATGTCACGGGCGGAGGAGGGGATGCCGCGCTCTCCCACTGCTCGGGTCCGGCTGCCGCGGCTGCTGCGGCCTGCTGCTGCTCGGTGGCTCGAGCGATGGGCCGGATCCCGGGGACTCGAGCGGCGCTCCTTGCCCGTGAGTGAAAGGGGATTGGGTTTTGGGATAGTTTATTGTCCGTGACGCCACCCACGGCTGTGGTGATTGAGTGGACACCACCGCTGCTCTGTTTGGGGAGCCCGGGAGTGATGGTACGGAGCAGCCAGTTGTTGATTTGCCCCTCCGTGGGTAGGGGTTGTGGTGCTCCCGGGGCCCAGTGATGGGATGGGATGGTGGACAGGCGGGCCTGGGGCCTGTGGAGGTGCAGGGGCGCAGGGGCAGCGCTGTGCCGCACGGCACGGAGGTACTCACTCAGCCAGTAAACACGACACAGTTCTCGGTAAACAAACGGCTGGTTGGACGGGTCCCTCGGACGGTTCATGGTGCTCATGTTCCCTGCAGTTAGCGGTGACGGTCTCTTCCCTGCACCTATGACAGTCTCTTTGGTAGCGATGGGTCCCCACCGGTTACCCACTCCTCGGCTTGAAGCTGGGCCGAAGGAGCCCTACTTTGCCCGCAGGCGCTGGCCCTGGGAAACTGGTGCCCTGGCGGTGGCGGTGTCTCCCCTTCACGGTCGGGCTGTTGCCTTCAATCGGGACTTGGTTGTTAGGAGACAGACGTCCCCTTCACTGACGGATTTAGCAAATTAAGGCCCCTGCCCTGGTGCTGACTGTTCTTCGTATACTGCTCCAGTACCGCCGGGTCACCACCCGTCCGCGGTCCTTCCAGCAACCTCCAAGCAGTCCCCCTGCAGACTATCACCGCTGTCTGCTGACCTTGCTGTCACAGTCCGGGGCACACACCCGGACCAACTTCAGGCTTTACAAACAGTTTCTTTTCACTTTACTTCAGTTTCTCTCCTAAGCTCCTCTACCACTTCACTTCCTTCTACTTTCACTTCCCTCACTGATCTGCCTGGTTTTCCCGCCTCCAGGGCTGTGAACTCCTCGGTGGGCGGAGCCAACCGCCTGGCCCACCCCCTGGTGTGGACATCAGCCCCTGGAGGAAGGCAACAAGGATTTTGGGTTAGCTTGGTGTACCTGCAGGGAATGTGGGGGTGCATGTGATGTTGTGACCTGTGACCCCTGGCTTGCCCAGGGCGTCACACTTACACTCGAGCCCCTGGGGCCAGCCTCACTCTCGGGAGGCCACACCATCTAACTGCAAATACCATCAGCCCCAGACGCTCACTAAACTGCAGTGGCGGTCACCCCTCATCCAGACCGCAAAACCGAGAGTGGCATCACGACTAATATGGTCCATCTAACTGGTCCATCTAGGTTAAAAACATCCATGCCTGGGCAGCTAGACTAAACTCTCAAGTTAGATTTTTAGTCTAGGTGCCCAGGCATGGATGTTTTTAACCTAGATAGTGGCATTTTAGTTAGGGACCCGAAATATTGAGATTTACCTTGCCGTTTGGTTTCCGGGCTTACATGCATTGGCCAATTCATAAACTAAAAATCTCATTTTTTCATATAGCAGTAATGCAGTACCAGAGTTCCCTTATACATTGATGGCATTTAGTGTGCGGCTGTATCCATTTTGTATTTTTTTTTAATTGAGCAGTGATCCGCCGATCCCGGTTTTTGGTCAGTTCAATCAGCTCTAATACTGAGGTAAAAAAAACTCACCAAATACTAAACATGTGACCTTAGCCAGAGTCTGAACATTAGGCCACAGTCACATGTTCAGTATTCGGACAGTAGTATTTTACTTCAGTATTTGTAGCCAAAGCTAGAAGTGGGTGATAAATCCAGGAATAGTGCTCATGTGTTTATTAGACATCTGTGGTGCCCTGGACAAGCCAGGGGCCACAGGTAACAACACACACACACACACCCACCCTCAGCAGTTCACAGCAGTCATCCCCAGTGAGACCTGATTTCTTCCTCGGGTTCAGACAGACACACCAGGTGGGCGGAGTCAGGCAGATGGGCACGCCCACCAAGGAGTTTAGCTGGCCTGAGGCAGGAAACAAGCCCAGACAAGTCCAGGCAGAGGAAGAGAGAGGAGGTCTGCAGAGAGGCAGACGCAGACTGGGGCCTAGGTTGGAGCCTAGGGCCCTCGTGTAGCAGTCAGGCAGACGGTAGTGGCCATCTGCGAGAGCCGTGAAGACCGTCTGGTGGAACCGTAGGTAGCCGGGGCTGGGCGGTGGCCCACCGGTACTGAACCGGGGAGCCAGCTGGAAACCGGAGCGCAGGAGGAGCGTACGGAAGGTGCAGGAAAGGACTTACGGGTCAGGGGAAAAACACCGCAGCCGCCTGTGGGACCCGTCCATCCAGCCGTTTGTTTCATCAGAGACTCCGTGTGTGTTACTGGCTGAGTGAGTACCACCGTGCCGTGCGGCACAGCGCTGCCCCCGCGACCCTGCACCTCACCAGGCCCCGTACCCACCTGCCATCCATCCCTACCCCATCACCGGGCCCCGGGACTACCAACCCCCCTACCCACGGAGGGGAGAACTAACATCCAGGCTGCTCCCTGTCATCGCTCCCGGGATCCCCATTCAGAGCAGTGGTGGTGTCACCAAACTCACCACAACCGTGGGTAGCGTCACGGACAATAACCAAATCCCCACAATCAATCCCCACCCTTTTTTCACTCACGGGCGAGGAGCGCCGCTCGAGTCCCCGGGATCCGGCCCACCGCTCGAGCCACCACCGAGCAGCAGCAGCCGCAGCAGTGGCCGGACCCGAGCAGTGGGAGAGCGCAGCGTCCCTTCCTCCGCCCGGGACACATCTCCTCTGCTTGTTCTCCTGATTTTGGCTACAAATATTGAGGTAAATTACTGACCGAATACTGAATGTGTGACATGGCCTTATTCAGAGGCCATTTCATGATTGTGCGGCAAAGGCTGGTGAATGTCAGGCCTCTTTCACATGTCCGTGTCTCCGGTACGTGTTTGGTCCGTTTCCTCACGTACCGGAGACACGGGCACACGTAGACCCATTAAAATCAATGGGTCTGCGCTCACATGCGTGTTCTGCCATGGACCGTGTGTACGTGTGGAGTATATGTGTGCCCGTGTGCTCCACACGTAGACATGTCCGTTTTTCTCCGGCATCATGGGTGTCACACGGCCCGCATACGGACCGCACGGAGGTGTTCCATGGGACACGCACCGGAGAAAACACACGTGTCTGCGAAAAAAATAACAAATCTTTACTCACCTTCTCCAGCCCTGCTGTCTCTGCCGCTGCTGTCACTTGCTTCCGACCGCCGCTCATTATCCTCATTGCATACTCACTTCACTGCGGCCGGAAGCTGCATCAGCGGGGAGTCGGCAGGACTGAAGACCATAGATCAGCACCACGGACAGCGACGCCAAGGACAGGTGAGCAGAATGTTCCTTTTCTTCGTGTGTCATCACGGATAACACACGTGTGCCATAAACACGGCTCACGGAGGGCAAAACGCACCTTTGACACGTCCGTGAAAAACGTGTGAAAGATGCCTCAGTTAGCATAGCATTGCCATTTGATAATTACAATATTGCATGTGAGGTCTTTCTAGTAAAAGCAATGACACTTTTTATGGATTCCATCACGGTATGTGCCTTTGCGGCAGCTGCCTGGCACTAGCTGCTACAGTTCAGTTTGTTGCCCACTAATATTTTCAAGTGTTTTTCAATTTTAGTTTTACAGAGTTTTCCAATTTAATATATAATGTTCACATCTATACTCCCTTCTGAACTCAATAACCCTGCATTTATCATTGCTAAATTTCATGGGTTACTTCTTTGCCCAAAACCCCTACACAGCCAAATCCATTTCTGAAGACATCAATTCTTAAAATGACTTATTCTACATTTACAAATTGACTAATTTATTTTAATCTAGAAAATACATAATTCCAACAGAGATTGTAATTTAGACATGCACATGCTTTATATGAACGATTACCGTGACGTCATCATCACTGCAAGACAACTTGGTACCACCAGCATGGCAGCAGTGGACTAGCATCTGATTGAATAGGTAAATATTGCTTATTTTATTTTTTAACACATTTTCTGTTCTCAGCTCAGTTTTTTTAAAGCGCCAGACATCTGTATGTTTTCAGTTTCCCTACAGTGCCTCTATAGGGAAAAATAAGTATTATAAGGTGCCAAGGATTGTTTGTGTGATGGAGAACTGGACATTTCCTCCAAAATGTAAGGCCCCCTTCACATGTCAGTGATTCTGGTATGTATGTTACTGCTTTTATACGTACCAGAATCACGGACATTAAAATCAATCGGTCTGGGCACACAGTGATTTCTCACTAATGTGTTTTCATGCGGCGTACACGCATGTCCGTGTGCATGGAGAAAAGTCGTTTTTTTGGCATCACTGATGTCCCACGGACCACACAAAGGTCAGTTAAAATGAAAAACTTTTTAAACTCACCCGACTCCAGCAATGCTGTCTCCAGCCGCTGCTGTCTCCTGCTTCCAGACCAGCTAATTATGCTCATACATATGCACTGCGCAGCCGACCCGGAAGTAGCTGCAGAAGGGAGACAGCAGCGGCCGGACACAGCATTGCGGGAGATTTCAGCGCCATGGAGAGCAGCGGCGTGGACAGGTGAGTATAAGTGCCTGATCCCGTGTATTATCACGGATAGCACACAAAGGTCACACGTGTGCCAAAATCATGGCACACGGAGAGACATACATACCTTTAACATGTCAGTGCAAATCATGTGTGTTTATCACTGACGTGTCAAAGAGGCCTGAGAAATGTCTTTCTTATCTCACTTCACCCAGGTTAAGAGATTAAGCTTCAGAATAGGCAACCACGCATATGGAAAAATTAAGCATAAGAAACATTTCAAGTTTTTGCTTGTAAAGTCTGAGCCAAGAAATAAAGGGAAAAATAAAAATGGAGGAGCCAAAGCTTGTCATGTTCCAATCTCTGGGAACTCCAAGTAAAAAAAGCTATTTTTAGTATTGGATATTCCATATAAAAGAGCTCAGACAGAAAGAAAAAATATTAATGTGCACTTTACAGCCACAGTCTAGTCATCTTCTGCATCTATCCTCAAAGTCAATGGTGTCATAACATCCTTTGTAAACAGTCAAGTGGTCCGTGACTTGCTGGATAATTAAAAGTGGATCATAAATTCATTCGCTGCTGTTTTCAAAGTCCTTCAGAATAGGATGTGGTTTTAATATTGGGAGATTTACTTGAGTCAGATGCAAACGAACAGTATTGATTCATCCACTGGATTTATTAAAGCTCAAAGACACCGTCAATATCTAAAATCGAACCTTCCCCTGGAATTGAGCTAATGATATAATCCATTGTATTCTGTGTGCTTTGTAATGCTAGTGAAAGGGTTCAGACACATTAAAGTGGATAAGGATATGCTGCTAGGGCTCGCTCCCATTAGCGTTAAAATTGGACGAGTGAGATGAGAGAAAATTTTGCATTGTACTGGAACCAATGTTATTCAAGGATGCAGGTCAGATTTCCAAATTTTTCAGCTCTAAACAAATTTGGGGAAAAATGTCAGTATGCTGCGATTGTCTTATGCGGGCGTCACACGATACGATCTATCGTGCGATCGCATGTGCAATCGTACTCGCCCCCGTCGTTTGTGCGTCACGGGCAAATCGCTGCCTGTTTCGCAAAAAGTCATTTAACCCCGTCACACGTACTTACGTGCTGAGTGACGTCGCTGTGGGCGGCGAACATCCACTTCCTGAATGGGGTGGGACGTTCGGCGTCACAGCGACGTCACACAGCGGCTGGCTAATAGAAGCGGAGAGGTGGAGATGAGCGGGACGTAAACATCGAGCCCACCTTCTTCCTTCAGCATGGCCGGCGGCCGCAGGTAAGCTGCAGCTCATCATTCCCGGAATGTCACACGGAGCGATGTGTGCTAGCCCGAGTACGATGAACAACCGGCGCAAAGTAAAATAAACAATTTTTTAAAAATAAACGATGAGTACGCGATACACGATTTGTCACCGATTTGCGATCACTCATAGGTGTCAGACGGGACGACGTCGCCAACGAAGCCGTGCGTCACGAAAGCCGTGACCCCGACGACCTATCGCACGATAGATCGCCTCGTGTGATGCCCGCATTAGTTCATGCGCACCTATGCAGGTCTATGTGATACAACGACGAGGTGTGGAGATGTTTAAGTGAACTCACTGGACCACTGGTGTGATGATCTACTACTAGGTGTCACCAGATGCAACTAGTGACGGGGAAGTCAAACAAACCAGAGGTCAGGAGCCAAGAGGTCACGCATGGAACACAGGGATGAAGCAGAGCTGAAGTCAGAGCACAAGCCAGGAAGTCACTTAAGGTACACTGGGGAAAAGCGGAGCCGAGGTCAGGGTACAAGCCAAAGGTCAGGATCCGGGGAAAAATGTCAGAGTCGGAGAAATGGGAGGAGAGGGGTAACAACAGGTCCGGGATAGAACAAGAACAAAGAACATACAGGAGCCAGAGCACTGACTGCAGGCAGGGACTACGACTGGCGGTGTTCCAGGCGAGGTTGCTCCGTAATGAAGCAGAGCAATCACCCAGAACAAGGTGCCTAGAGAGAGGACCCTCCCAACACCAGCGCAGGAACCAAGGACGGGAACCACTGAGGTTATTCTGTCTCTTCCTGGTAGCAATGATTCCAACCGCTCTAATTATCAGTTCCTTAGATAACTGTATGATTTTACTCACTCTACCGGCATCCACAGATAGTGTTAACTCAGCCCAAACGATGACTTGTAGGAAGACAAGGAGAAACGCTGTAGTTTTCTTCTAGAATCTTGTATTAAGTACAAAGTAAAGGCAGGTGAAAAGGAATAATCTGTACAGGGTTGCAGACATGTCTCGTACATGTTGCCGGCGTAGTTATCGCAGGTCCCCTCATATAAGATACTTGGAGGTGTCAGCCACATGTTGTCGCCGAGTTTGGATGCAGCAGTGAGTCTCGTTCCTCGGTCAGCTGGGTTTTGTTCGGTGGGAATGTGGTGCCACTGTTCAGCATGATCTCTGTTGAGGATATTTTGCGTAATCTCGACAAAGCATTTCTCCATCTCTGGTTGTCTTTCCAAAGTACGTTTTAGAGAGGAGGACCTTGCGGTTGCTTGCTGGGAGTTGTTTGGCAACCTTGGCCTTGGAGACCAAAAGGGTAATGGGGCTACCCAACTGTTAGAGTCATTCTGAGAGAACTCTTTATCCATAATCTTTATGAATTCTTTGCCTTCTCACATCAGAGCCAATTTGTTGTCTTCGTAGACTTCGCATCCTGTTGGTGCATCAGATGTGTTGGCCTGGGCTAACTGGACTGGTTGCCCTCTTTTTTGCTGTGAGTATATTAAATTTTTGGAGGAGTTTTTATCTCCTCTTTCTGTTGCTATTTCTTGATATTTATTAGTGTAGGGACCCACAAGCATGAGGATCCGTGATGAGGATTGTGGGCTTATGTACATTGGCCAATTTACTAACTAATACCTCATATATATTTGAAATATATTTTTTGCACCTTTTTTTTTTAACACAGGGTGCAGCCGGGCCTCTTAATACGGCCGTGCATAGTGGAGTCTCTGTCCCTTGTGTGCTGCAGTGAGTAGTGTCCGGGTAACCCGCCTAACCTAATAGTAAGGGCGTGATAATAGGTTGCTGGCTGGATACCATGCGCATACGAGTGTGAACAGTGCCCTATGTGCGCCACTAGTGTGCAATTTACCTTGCACCTGTGAAGTGTCCATCATGTTGAGAGGTTTGTCTGCATCCTGTTGGTGCATTAGATGTGTTGGCCTGGGCTAACTGGACTGGTTGCCCTCTTTTTTGCTGTGAGTATATTAAATTTTTGGAGGAGTTTTTATCTCCTCTTTCTGTTGCTATTTCTTGATATTTATTAGTGTAGGGACCCACAAGCATGAGGATCCGTGATGAGGATTGTGGGCTTATGTACATTGGCCAATTTACTAACTAATACCTTATATATATTTGAAATATATTTTTTGCACCTTTTTTTTTTAACACAGGGTGCAGCCGGGCCTCTTAATACGGCCGTGCATAGTGGAGTCTCTGTCCCTTGTGTGCTGCAGTGAGTAGTGTCCGGGTAACCCGCCTAACCTAATAGTAAGGGCGTGATAATAGGTTGCTGGCTGGATACCATGCGCATACGAGTGTGAACAGTGCCCTATGTGCGCCACTAGTGTGCAATTTACCTTGCACCTGTGAAGTGTCCATCATGTTGAGAGGTTTGTCTGCATCCTGTTGGTGCATTAGATGTGTTGGCCTGGGCTAACTGGACTGGTTGCCCTCTTTTTTGCTGTATGCATGTAGACATGGGTATACGGAGGTTGCTGATGCGCAGGCTTGAAAGTCTGAGGTGCATTGGACTGACCTGGAAGTCTGGAAGCTGTAGGTGGATCAGTGTCTTGAGGCTCTGGAAAAGTGTTAGCACTGACGGGAATGTTGATGGTAGTTGGCAGTTCGTCGGCTTGGCTCAGCACGTAATCTCTTGTACGCTTAAGTGAGTCTTCTGTGTCGAGATCACACAAACTGGCGCTGCCTTCTTGGCTTCCACCCAGAGTTTGCTCAAAGACTTTTAGCCTTGCCATGGCCGCCACATGTTCACATTCCTTCTGAAGGGCTTCAATTTCTGCTTCCTTGCGTGCAGATTCTGCTTTCATCTCTGCTTCCTTGCGTGCAGATTCTGCTTTCATCTCCGCTTCCTTGCGTGCAGATTCTGCTTTCATCTCTGCTTCCTTGTGTGCAGATTCTGCTTTCATCTCTGCTTCCTTGCATGCAGATTCTGCTTTCATCTCTGCTTCCTTGCGTGCAGATTCTGCTTTCATCTCTGCTTCTCTCTGGGTGAAGATGGCATGCACTTTTGTTGTTTCTGCTTCAGCGCGCGCCTTTATGAGCTGCTCGCTGAGGGTTGAGTACCTTGATGAGCCTGATTTGAGTGAGTGCCTTGAGCTCTTAATGGACCTGGATTTGTAAGATGCCGCTCCTGACATTTGCGCAATTTTTGCTTCAGTCTCGCTCACAATGTCGCGCACGGTGAGGTCTCGTTCAGCATTAAGCTGTTGAAAGTCCTGTAGTTCTTTTTGAGACTCAGACGTATTTGATCTCAGCAGGGTAGAGGAATATTTTTTACAAATCTCTTTGTAGGACTGGTATGCTGAGTACAGTTGTTCAAGGGCTCCCTCTGGTGGCAGCTCATGAGCACCAGGCGCAGATAAAACAGTGACTTATTTTTGCACTCTTTGCCACAATAATGCTGTGTGGGAAAACAGTTCCCTTCTGGCTGTTTCTAGGTTCTCTTTAACCTTCCATGTTGGTTTGGTCAACCGCTTAGATCTTTCACTGTAATTTGAGTGTGAGTCCATGTCTTCCTCTTGTTGCTTTAAAGAAGGTAGTGAGAGAGCTCTCTTTGACTCCATCAGGAAGGGTGAATGCTGCTCTGCACTGGTTGTGAGGGAAACCAATACAATGTTGCAATCTCTGCAGCCAGCAGTCTGTGTTTGCAGGATGTATTTGCAGAGTCTCTGGCTGCAATTTACAATTAGCTTATGGGGGATTCTTGGTTTATAGCTGCACACAGTTCTGATAACAGGTTAATACTTTACAGGAGCAGAATACTGTGCTCCAGCATGGTTAAATAGCTGTCATGTAAACTTAATTGACACTCAGCTGAACAACTCTGCGTATAATATCTGGTGCTATTAGACCTACACCTGTTCACTGGTTACCTGTGCTGAGTCATATCGCACCCGCACAATCTAAGAAGACAAAAGCTCCTACTTAAAGAATACATTAAAGTAGGGAATAATGAAAAACTTCCAATACACCAAAATATCAGAGATGTTACAATACAACGATTGAAATCAAGACACCCACCCACCGAACTGCAATCACCTTGCATGAACAAGACTTCAATTTAGAGGAGAAATGGCGAGAACTTTGGGTCAATGTAGTAGACGGTGATCCCCAAATGTTTCCTAATTTACAAAACCCTCCACCAGGCTTCAATCTACCAAGGAAAACATGGGTTACTCTAAATCGTATCAGAACAAACTTTGGCGTCTGTGCAGATTTTAAGTGGGGAAAATATGACTCTCCGACCTGTGACTGTGGAGCAGATCGTCAAACTATCCAGCACATTGTTGAGGAGTGCCCCCTGAGATCCTACCATGGTGACAAGAAGGATTTCTATATTGTAAATGATAACGCTATTGCATATATAGAAAATCTTGATATTCAAATTTGATTTTTATCCTTTTGATATTTTTCAATCACTGTCTATTGTCTGGTGTTTATTTTTATATGATGGTAAGATATACGTTCATACGTTTAAATAAACTTTACAAGACACTTTGTCTGAAGCTGCTATAAAGTTTTATGCTGTGGCTTGTTATCAGCCCCTTGGGGTAATCCTTTCTCTGGATTGTATGCAGTATAGCACTCCTGGTAACAGATTCTTTACTGATATATGTATACTAATCCCGGTCACAGCTAGTCCTTTTCACTATTCTGTCTCTTCCTGGTAGCAATGATTCCAACCGCTCTAATTATCAGTCCCTTAGATAACTGTATGATTTTACTCACTCTACCGGCATCCACAGATAGTGTTAACTCAGCCCAAACGATGACTTGCAGGAAGACAAGGAGAAACGCTGTAGTTTTCTTTTAGAATCTTGTATTAAGTACAAAGTAAAGGCAGGTGAAAAGGAATAATCTGTACAGGGTTGTAGACATGTCTCTTCAGTAATGGTTCCTCTAGACTAAACTGAAGGAGAAGGGAGGAGCTTTCTATACAGAAGCCAACTAAGGGAGGAACATAGGGACAAACTTCATACAGTCTAATCTACCTAGTAACAATAAGGAATTTCCTGATAGGAGGAAAAATATGCAATGCAAGAATTATATACAACAGGTTGTTCCCATTCATGGGACACAACAGAGGTGTACCACCCCTGCAGCAGTCGGACTGCTGGGATCCAGGGTTTGCTATGGCTCGAGGGTCCTCGGACCCGGTGCTCAGCGGCCACTCAAATAAAAGGGGGGAATATTTACAAGGGAGAGTTTGTGACACCACCCGTGGTGTGCGGTAAGGGAGTACCACCGCTGACGATGGGAGTACCCGGGGTGGATGGAGCGGGGCAGCAAGATGGTGGTCCCTCCACAGGTAGAGAAGGCCCCGGGGCTCCGGAGGGATAGTGAATGCTATGGTGGAGGTAATTTAGGCAGGTCAGGACCCAGGGAGGCAAGTGTACTCACTCAGGCGGTGCAGTTGTTAGTGCGGCCAATAAGCAGACTCTGACACAGAAGTAAACCAAGTCTCTGGGTGCCGCTGCCACTCTGGGGAGCTCGTCCGGGTGTCCGTCCACGCTGGTATTGCTTAGTGGTCCAGAGCCTGCCTCCATGCACAATTGTGTAGATGTTCCTCAGTGACCCTTCGGCCTGAAGCTGGCAGGGACTCGCTGCCTATAGTGATATAGTGGAGCTGTGCTCTCGATGGCTGACACTTGGGATTTCAGTGGGCTGCATAAGCTGGAAGGCCCTATCCCCCTCGTTGTGTTGATGCCTTCGATCTCTGAGCTCTTGGGGGAAAGTTCATAAAGAGACTATCCTCCACAGGTGAATTATCAGGTTGCGTGAAGCTACTCCCTGATCTAGGGTCCTGTACTCCGCCGTGCTCAGTACCTGTCCAGTTACTGGACTTCTAGTGCCGACCGTTCTCCAAAACTAAGTCTAGGCACCCTCTCCCAATATCCTGCGACCGGGTCTCCGACTCCTCTGGTCCTAGACCACCGTCTGCGACCTAACCAAGGTTACACAGGGAGCTCCCACTCCCTCAGGTCCTTACTCTTTGAGGGCTACTACTGAAGTGACTTCCTCCCTCCCACCAGTCTGCCTGACCAACTAGGCGGGTAGCCCTATTCCAGCTAGACCACCCACTGGTGTGTCTGACAGGGTGTGGTGTGAGGTGTGGTTAGGATTTGAGTGCTGATGGAAGCAATACCAGTGTGTAGGAACCCAGAACCATGGAGGGTGGGTTCTGCACTAAGAGAAAGGAGAGTGCAGTTCCCTGTGACACCCTGATAGAGTCAAAGGTGTCACAAACACATTGCCAAGGCACCTACCTTAGGGAAAATATGCCTTTTATACACATAGCAGCTCAGCAAACAGGCAAAGAGTTAACAAGGAACAGGTGTACTATACCTTTAAATATGAACAGAATGTGATGCGCGCCGACTAAGTGCACTCCTGGAGGACCTGATAAGAGAATGCAGACTTCAGGAGGAGAAGGAGGTGGACAGATATAGTGCCCCTGAAGGTTTCAGGGTGCTAAAGGGAGCTGCATCCTCTCCTAGGGTGCAGGGCCTACCCCCAGGGTCCCAGGGAACTCAGTGCCACTACCATCACAACACAGAAAGTCCCAGGTACGACACACACCAGTGCCTGACAGTCACAGACCGGGGGGCAAGTCTCATGTCCCATGGCCAGCCCGGGGGGGTGACTAGACAGACTGGTGGGTGGGGAACAGTCAGTGAAGTGGAGAGCTCCAAAGGAAAGAGAGGAGCTGGAGGTGGAGGGCAGAGCTCCTAGGAGGGGAGCTTGCCAGCTGGGTGTGCAGCAGTGACCCAGGGGCAGAGGCGGACAGTTGGCAATCACGGGTGACCTGTACCTGAGGTTTGCCAAGTACACTGCCTAGAGGGGGCAGTGGACGCCAAGACGGTGCAGCAAATCCCTCTGAAACTGTGCACGGACCGGGCACAGGGCCTGAGATCAGGGAAGAGCTTCAGGCGCCTTGATAATTAACCTGCCCATGGAGGGATCTTCATGACCCTCTTTGACCCAAAAGATCCGGGGGCAATAGCAGCACCGATTCCAGACCAGGGCCCAGAGCTTCCAAGTACCGGCCCTACAGGGTCCACGCTGCCAGCCGGACGGACAAAGGGGCTGTAAAACAGCCGGATAACCCAAAGTTTCAGGCTTGGGATCTCACCACAGACTTCAACATGAAGTGCAAAGGTAGAGCAACTTGGTACACACTTGCGCTGAGGAAGCCGCTGTGCGGCGATACGCGTGGGTCCCCCACGGTATTCTCTGTCCCCTGTGTACCTCCTTTGGCCTTGCTTATTTGCCTCGCTTACTTGCACATAGTATAGTTCTTTGCCATTATCTGGCTGCCACATTTTATATAGTGGTTGCCTGTGGAGGGATAACTGCTTGCCTTATATGTGGTCTGGGAGGTGATACTGCTCCCCTGACATATATTGGTACTGTCTGCCGTCTATATATATATTTTCCTTTGGGATATGACTGTTTTTCATGGCCAGTGGGCACTGTTACTATATGGTTATATATATCTTCTAAGCAGGTTTTTCTGATTGTGTACAAGCCAGTTGGCATCGTGCATTTATGTGAGATATTTCATCAGCCTTTATACAATTTTGCATGATTTATAGGTTATATGTATGACGTCTTCATTATCGCATATTATTGCTCATGCTGTGTACATGACGGGGGTCACAAGGGGTTTCAGGCCGTGTTATCTTGTGTGTCACATTTTTTAGTGTTTTTATTCTTGCTGTTACAATAAAGACTGCCTTTTATATATATATATACTATTGTGGGTGTGCTCCCTGTTATATGTAGCTCTTTTCTTTATACATTGTTCAGCCCTTTCCGCTACATGGGTGAGCACCTAACTATTTATTACTCTTAGGGTGGTGCACCTGCCTTGTTTATTTCCAAAGGTAGAGCAACTGGATCACTACGTGACACTGATAGTACCGGGACTGGAAAAGGCATCCCAGAGCTCTGAGTAAGGACTTGGTTTACAAACTGTGTGTGGTCCCTGTCTCCTACACCGTCCCCCTCATCCAGCACCATGATAACCAGCAGTGTGTGTTCCTGTTTTCCTGCATTATCAACCTCATCCAACACCCAGAGGTTTCATAGACTGTTCCTGCACTGTCCACCTCATCCAACACCAGGCAGCATCCCCGCCAGAGCCAGCGAGACCAGGGGTGGTCGCATCACCTTCTCCGCTGGAGAGGAGCAGAGTGGCACCAGTCTCCCTGACCAGACCAGAAGTGGTCACATCACCCTCTCCGCTGGAGACGGAACGGGCACCGGCCCTTGGTCTAGTGACGGTGGCTCGGGCTCTGGCATCATCGGAGGCCGCGGAGGGGGCAGCCGCCAGTGCTGACGGCTACTCTCAGGTACTGTGCCTAGTGGCTGCAGACGGCCCGGCTGACCAGCCCCCTGCACTGGAGTGGATATTGCCTGCAAACGGCGAGGTCGTTAATGTCGTGCTAAGGGGCTACCAATAGCCCAATCTCAGGGCAACAAAGCTGGAAGACCGGGTATGCATAGAAGATGTCCAGGGCCAGGGATCGGTTCCAAGATGCAGTGGTGGTAGCTGAACCAGGCTACCCCAGCAGTTGCTGTTGTTTTATGTTTGTGTTTGTTATTTTTCTTGAAAAGTCTGCATAATTGAAAATGTTGATTGAATAAGCTACTAATGAATAATCTCTGAATAAGTAACCTGATTTTGAAAAGTTGCCAAATGCTGAAAACCTAAAATTTGAGAAAAGTTAATTTAAAAATGGACCTAGGCTGCAGGACTGGCAGCAGCCATAAACTGTCTTGTAATTATGTTACGCATGTTGTGCCATTCAGAGTATACCTTGACCTACTGGACTACTTACCGCCACCAAGGAGAGGAAGCTTGGAGGAAAGGTCTGGGATAGAGATGGCCCAGACCTGGTCACCAAGGTAACTGGTGACTTTCATCCAGGACAAGGGGTTTTGGGGAACCAGGACCTGTTAGGGTGGTGGGTTGATGCAGATGGGGTATTGCAATGTTTAAGTGAATTGCCTCCCCTGCAAGGGAAGACTACTTATGAGACCTTACTTTTCAGTTTCAAGTTTAATAAAAAACCTTGCCTGCTTGGTAGCTCGCGGACGAGCTACGTTTAACTAAGGGGGAATATAGCGCCCCTGAAGGTTTCAGGGTGCTAAAAAGAACTGCATCCTCTCCTAGGGTGCAGGGCCTACCCCCAGGGGTCCCCATTTATAGGGCAAGATATCCCACTTATTAAACCTGATAGGGCACACCTGTGAAGTGAAAACTATTTCCGGTGACTACCTCTTGAAGCTCATCAAGAGAATGCCAAGAATGTGCAAAGCAGTAATCAAAACAAAAGGTGGCTACTTTGAAGAACCTAGAATATAAGACATATTTTCAGTTGTTTCACACTGTTTTGTTAAGTATTTCATTCCACATGTGTTAATTCATAGCTTTGATGCCTTCAATGTGAATCTACAATTTTTTGAGAGTCATGAAAATAAAGAAAAGTCTTTGAATGAGAAGGTGTGTCCAAACTTTTGGTCTGTACTATATATATATATGTATATGTGTGTATATATATATATATATATATATATATATATATATATATATATAAAAATACATATACTGTATTTATATATATATATATATATATATATATATATATATATATATATATATATATATATATATTATATCACAAATGTGAGTAGAGTAAACCCCTCACATGTTTGTAAGTACTTTAGTACATTAAACATTGGGACACCACTACAACAATGATGATATGACACTTTGATACAATGTCTAGTAATAGTCAGTGTGCATGCAGCTTGTATGACAGTGTAAATTTGGTGTGCCCTCTAAATATCTCACACAGTCATTAATGTCAAAACTGCTGGCAACAAAAGTGAGTACACCCCTAAGTAAAAATGTCCAAATTGTGTATAAAGTGTCAATATTTTCTATGGTCACCATTGCACTGCCTTAACTCTTTTTGGCATAGAGTTCACTAGAGCTTCACAGGGGCTGATGATTCCTCTTCCATCTTCCACAATGACATCACGGAGCTGGTGAATGTTAGAGACCTTGCACTCATCCATCTTCTGAGTAAAGAGGTCCCACAGATGCTCAATAGAGTTTAGGTGTCATGGGTGTGTCACAGGTCATATGTCACAGTCATGTGGTTTCTGGTATTAGAAGGTCACAGCGTCACAACTCCTCCCTGAGTTTCTGTTGTTCCTACTGTTGGTATTCGGTGTACTAGGTAGTTTTCCTGCTGAGTTTCCATCTGTTCGCCTTTAGGACCCATCGGAGTTAAACTTCTGTCCAGCTGCTGATTATCAGTATTCCCCTTGTGCTTAAATACTTCTTTCTTCCCTGGACCTGTGCTGGTGATATTATTCAGTTAATTCTAGCTCAGGTTCCAAGTAAGTGGATTGTACTCATCTGTAGTTTCGTTGCTGAATCTTCCTGAACATCTGCCTGTGTCATCTGTGGATAAGTAGTTCATGCTTTTTCCCTCATGCGTCCCCCTTGTGTCTTTCTTTAGCGTTTAGTGAGATTGACAAGAGCTCATCCCACCGGTTTCATATTTACGGTCTAGCACTATGGATACTTAGAGTCAGGTATCCGTCTTGGTGCATAGGCGCGGAACCTATCTAGGGTGGTGAGGGACCCCAGGGACCAGCAGTAGGTTCAGTCAGATGTCATCATCTCTCTCTTCCCTAGACACAGAAGTCGTCTTCACTCGCTTGGTACTTCCCCATCCTTTTCATGACATTAACAAACCAAAGTGTTTATTTTTTACCATTTTATATTTAAATGAGTATTTCCATCTCCAAGATCCTATCGAAAATATGTAGTAGGTGTAATAATAATAATATTTGCAAATACCTCCAATGAGAAATGTAGTATAGTTCTCCTGACTCACTTTCTCTCTTGCCTCATGTTCAGGGCATTGCAGGACCTTAGGTCTCCATGGTTACAGACATTCAGTATATAGTCACAGTTAGTTGCTAGTGGTCATAACCATGGATAACTAAGGTCCTGCAATGCCCTGAACATGAGGTAAGTGACATAGCGAATCAAAAGAACCATACTACATTTCTAATTGGAACTATACTACATTTTCTAATTATTACATCTTTTACATTTTGGGATAGGAGCTTGGAGATGGAAATATCCCATTAATGTCCCTCCCTGACAATGGCGATGCACAGAGTCTGGCAGAAAATATCCCTTCTTCTGCTTTTCTAAAGTGCTGCTAATTTCATGGGCTCTTACTCTCTGTTCTTAATCTGAAATTGTTTCATTATGTACCATCAAATAATGAAGAATTATTCTTTTGTCTTTTTCTTAATATATTCATCCTTTTTAGCCTTCCCTGTGCAAATTACATTTGTGTTCAATGATGTCTGTGTGTTCCCTAATTGTAAATGTGACTTGGAAACAGTTTTGAGAAGTGTTATGCTGGCGTCACACGGGACAACCTATCGTGCGATCGCACGAGCGATCGTACCCGCCCCCTTCGTTTGTGCGATACAGGCAATTAGTTACAATTGGCGCACAAAGTCGTTTACCCCCCCCGTCACACGTACTTACCTCACTGTGGGTGGCAAACATCCTCTTTCTGAAGGGGGAAGGACGTTCGTCGTCACAGCGATGTCACACGGTAGCCGGCCAATAGAAGCGGCCGGCGGCCGCAGGTAAGCTGCAGTTCATCGTTCCTGGGGTGTCACACGGAGCGATGTGTGCTGCCGCAGGAACGACGAACAACCGGAGCACAGAAGGAGGAACGACATTTTGAAAATGAGCGACGTGTCAACGAGCAACGATAAGGTGAGTATTTTTGTTCGTTCACAGTCGTTCTGAGGTGTCACCCGGTATGATATCTCTAACGATGCCGGATGTGCGTCACTAACGACGTGACCCCGACGACATATCGCCCGATATATCATAACGTGTGACGCCGGCATAACTCTGTGTTTTCTGAGATGGACTCTACATAGGAAAAGCAAGATGAAGACAGGAACGTTTGGGTGGCATTAGAGAGGGGCAAAATTATTCAAATGGAGTTTAATTTGACTCAATAATACCAGAAAATCCCCATTTTTCAGAATACAGATGTGGCGCCCTGGAGAAGCCAGGGGCCACAGAGAACAACACCCACACACCCCACACTCCCAACGGGCACACCGAGGTCAGACACAAAACCCTTGTTGCCTTCCTCCAGGGGCTGATGATCACACCAGGGGGTGGGCCAGGCGGTTGGTCCCACCCACCGAGGAGTTCACAGTCCTGGAGGCGGGAAAACCAGGCAGATTGAGTTTGGAAGTGAAAGTGAGCAGAAGGAAGTAGTAGTTGAGCAGCCTGAAGTTGGTCCGGGTGTGTGGCCCGGACAGATCAGCAAGGTTGGCAGACGGTGGTGACCGTCTGCAAGAGTGGCCTATCCGAGTTACCGTAAGGACTGTGGACGGGCGGTGGCCCGGCGGTACCGGACCGGTACACAAAGAGAAGCCGGCACCATCTGGCAGGGGCTTTTCGGACCCCGGCAAGGCTAGGAGTCGCCGTGAATTTGCCGAATCCGTTAGTGAAGGGGACCTCCTGGGTTTCCAAACAGTCAAGTCCCGACAGAAGGCAACAGTCCAACCAACAGAGGGAGACACCGCCACCGCCAAGGCAACCGTTTCTCAGGGGCAGCGCCTGCGGGCAAAGAGGGGCTCCTCCAGCCCATATCCAAGCTGGGGAGCGGGTTACCAGTGGGAACCCATCGGAACCATCAACCGTACTTAGGTGCAGGGAAAGGCAGTCACCATCAACCTGCCGGGAGAAACAACACCGCAGCCATCTGTGGGACCTGTCCATCCAGCCGAGTGTTTTACCGAGAACTGTGTCTTCATCATTGGGCTGAGTGAGTACCCCGTGCCGTGCGGCACAGCGCTGCCCCTGCGACCCTGCACCTCGCCAGGCCCCATAACCCACCTGCCATCAATCCCTATCCCATCACCGGGCCCCGGGACAACCAACCCCCTACCCACGGAGGGGAGAAATAACAACCAATCTGCTCCCTGTCACCGCTCCCGGGATCCCCGTCCAGAGCAGCGGTGGTGTCACCATTATCACCACAACCGTGGGTGGCGTCAAGGGACAATAAATCCCCACAATCAAATTCCCTTTTCACTCACGGGCGAGGAACGCCGCTCGAGTCCCCGGGATCCGGCCCACCGCTCGAGCCACCACCGAGCAGCAGCAGCCGCAGCAGCCGCAGTGGGAGAGCGCAGCGTCCCCTCCTCCGCCCGCGCCACAGACGTTTGTAAATTTACTGGTCTCCATTTTGCTAAACCTTAGACGGTTAGTAAAAGCTAAAAATAATAAAAGTAAATAAATTGTATTCTCCTCCCCTTTCACTTGCGAGTCCCTGGGCTGCTTGCTGTACTGTCTTCAAGGCGGCCTCTGCATCCCCGCCTGTTCACATACTGACCTCAGGTCAAACAGGTCAAAGATGTTCAAAACCTACCATCCAGTCCTCATTAGGGATGTGTCGGTCCAAAACCATCCAACACAAAGATCCGGCTCACTGCTGTGACTGACAGGAGCCAGATCCCCAGTGAGAGTTGCTAAATTGTCATAACGGCTATCACTGGTCATAAAATTTTGGTGTTTGGTGGGCCAAACCCTTCCCACCTGAACAAACCCCCGCCAACTCAGCAATTGAATTGATCCGTTGTGAGTGGGCGGGGATTAACAGCGGGTGGGCATGGTTTCGGCAGCGTTAACATAAGCTTAAATATGTGTTCACATGCAGTGAACCCATATTTAATAGGGATCCATGAACAATTCGAAAAAGCCGGCTCTTCTGGTCAGTGGAGCCATGGGTACTGGATCACCAAAAAGAGCCAGACTGCCCATCACTAGTCCCCAGGGCCTATTCTTTAAACCCTGATAGGTTCGGCCTGTTCCCTCTAAGCTGGGACTTCCGTCCGTGATCAGGCCTTAGATGTCACTGTATGTCTGTGACTTAGAGACCTGGTAGCGCTGGCAGGTCCCTAAAGTGAACAGTCTGGATCTTGATGTATAAAATGGAAGCCGAATAGGTTTGCCCGCTATTTGATTTCCCTAACCCCTTCATGACCAATGACGTACCTATATGTCATTGGTCATGTATGGCCCTTTAATGTGGCGAGCCTGCAACCAACAAATATACACTGATCTGATCAGCAGAGACATGCTGCTAACAGGTGCGGGTGGATCGGAAATCCACCCGCGCTGGTTAATCAGTTAGATCGCACTCTCAAACTCTGACACGCGATCTAACACACACCTGGGGGATCACGTCAATCCCCACCACCGTCAGCTCTCCGTGGTGCGATCACGGGTCACAGGTGTTGTTTGTTGATAACCCTTTGACGCTGTCTTGGCGAAGTTACTGTGAATGCCTGCTGAGTGGCGGCATTCAAAAGAAAACAGCATTTCTGCAGTTCAGAGGGATGCAGAACCATCGATCTGATCAACAGAAGTGATCGAATAGTGCAGGCATAAAGTCTTCTAAGCAATCCAATAATATCAAGAAAAAAAATTAAAAAAGTTTTTAGAAATATGAAAAAAAACCCCCAAAGTTCAAATCCCCCTCATTTTGCCCCATTGAATATAAAACCATAAAAAAAACCACATATTTGTATCGCCGCTTTCAGAAATGCCCAATCTATCGAAATATAAACTCAATTAATCTGATCGGTAAAGGGTGTAGCGAGAACAAAAATCAAAACACCAGAATTGCATTTTTGGTTGCCGCAACATTGCATTAAAAATCAAAACATCACACCTAGCCAAAAATGGTATAATTAAAGTGTCGGCTCATGACACAAAAAATAAGCCTTCACTGAGCCACTGAGTCACTTCTGGCTTGTTCCTGCTGTATGTTAGCTCTGTGCTCTGCCTCATTACGTTTCATGCTACATGCCTATAGTCGACGGTCATTTCCCTGATCCTGGCTGTGGTCCCCTCCCTTCAACACTCCCAGGAGAAGAGCTAATACTGCTGGACTTTCTTGGTCTGTAAGAACTAGTTTCTTTGTTAGTTATCTGTGTACTTCATTCAGGACTTTATCTGTATGGGCTGTGTGCTGGACGTGAGCGTGACTTTGTTCAGCCCTAGGAAGTACACTGAGAACCGTTTGTTTGTTGTGTATACTTGCATATAACTTATGGACTCTCATGTATTAGTGCTGTGCATACACCTGCATTTAACTTCTGGACATTGCCCCATTTGTTTGCTGTGCCTACTCCTGCATATTATTCTGGACATTTGACCATTTGTTTGCGGTGCAATCCTGCATATTGTTCTGCAATTTAACGTATTTGTTTGTTGTACGCAATCCTGCATATTACATTTAGACTTTACATATTAGTGAAGTTTGAACTTGCATTTAATTTGTCGTTTCCTCTGTTATTCTCTATTATTTACACTGTGTTTATTATTTGTTAATACAGAGCATTTACACAACACTTGTCTCAGTTTTGTTATATTACATGCTATCAGATTCCAGTGTATCTACATAATTGTTACACACTGGTACTGATGCAGCCCATGAGTTTGATATTGTCACAATGTGACTGCAGGATAGCGAGGGACAGAGGGCAACTATACTGTCCCTTATGCTAGGGGACCCTAGGCTATCCCTGACCTTTGGATTACCCGTGAAGGTGGCCATGCCATGAATAACTGTTCTCCTGACTAGTTCTAATCTGTTACTCACCAGGGCAGGAAGGGGCAAGACTGTGATGGAAACACAGACTAAGACAGACAGTGGAAAATGAAAACTCAGACACACTGCAAACTCCCAGGAACAAACAGTAGAGACTAAGGAGAAAAGCAAGAGCAGAAAGACAGTAACAAAAGACAACAAGGGTTAACACTGCAACCGCTCACAGCAATAATGCACAACAACCACCAGTAAGTCTGGATCACAACACCTCACAAGACCAGTAAAGGGAATCTATAGCTTACATTAATGGAATAGTCCAGCCAGCATATATTGGAGGAGAGTGAATGTGACTGGTTCCCCTAAAGCATGTGATCAAATAGACTAACAAGCAGCCCAGCAGAGATTAACACTTCCTAGCCTACCTCAGTCTGTGGCTCAACGCTCATGTATCCCTGCACTGATCACAGACATCAGAGAATTTAGCAGGCTAAGTGCCAGAATCTGTAATTTCTACAGATCCTGATGGCACTATAACAGTTGGTGATGCCTGCAAAAATCTCCTTGTGACAGATATCTCCCCCTGTTTCTTGCTGAATGTGCCATCAACTCTGTTTTCAATTGTGCATTCTCACACTCATTATTGTTGCCCTCTTCTTTCATTCTATGATTGGCCCCTGATCATAACTCTTTAGACAAATTCAACAACTGCTTCTTAAGGCTCTACATACACATTCAGGGTCAGTGATGTTCTGCATAAGGTGGGTTGGGAGGCAACAAAATATGGTATATACCAAGTCTTTACAATTTTATGTTAAGATACATTTTCCTGAAATTGTTCCAAACTTTATAAACACAGTTGTTCACAGACTGATGAACCTCTGACCATCTTTACTTCTGAGAGACTCTGCCTCTCCAACATGCTAACTTCATACGCAATCATGTGACTTAGTGGAAAATTAACCCTCCAGCTGTTTTTCATTAGTAACATTTATTTTTTCTAGCCTATTATTAATCCATCCCATCTTTTTGAGATATGTTGCTGTCATCCATTTCTTAATTAATTAATTTAAAAAAAAGTCTAACTTTTAACTTCTGGTCTATATTCTATATGCTGTTGTGAATAAAATATGACTATAAGAGATTTTCAAGCATTGTATTCTTGTAGTCTTTTTATTTTGCACAGCGAGTTGTAAATTTAATAACAATTCATTTTTTTAATGTAATTTTATTTTCATGTATATACGCTTTCCTTTTTGCAGAGGATGAAGACATTTCTTTTCTCTTCATAGGTGTCGTGGGGATTAGATAACTGGATGTGGACACCTAGGCTGGCCCTCAGACATGGGAACCCTGCACTGACCCTTATCTCACAGATACACTTGATAGTAGCCAGGTCTGAGCCGCCAGCATGACCCTCACTCTTGTAACTCCCCCTTCCTCCCCCGCCCAAGGGGTTGGCCGATAATGTAGTCATGAACCCCACAACTAAACACGGACAGGGTAAAACCCAAAACTCTTGCACACTGCAATCAAACACAAAAGAGCAACAATACACGCACAGGGGAATAACATAAAAGGGAGGCAGTAAATTAACAACTGGGAAACTTTCGCACCACACAGTATAGTACACCACATTTCACCAATATTGGATCACCACAATAAGACTGGAATCACTGTATAAGCTGGAGCTATTATCGGCACTGAGTAGCAGAATTCAGTACCTTATATAGGATAGAGGCGGCTGTGAATGGTAATTAACAACCTGAGCTCCTAGCAGAGTTCCCCAAGTCAGTAGGAATTAACTCCTGCAGGACTGAGGAACAGTGCACATGAAACAGCCAACGTCCAGCTCTGGCTGAAAAACTAGGAGACATCAGGTTGCCTGTCAGACTCTGCAGTGGGGACAGAGCCTGACGCCTCCGTGACACCTAATGAGTTAGGAACCGAACATCGCATGACAATAGGTTTTTTTTCTTTCTCTCCATAATCCATCCTTCATTTTCAAGTCACAGTTATGCAATGAAAAAAAATATTTTTAGTAGATCAGCTTCAGTTTTGAGACAACTTGGTGAGATGCAAGAAGGTCAGATTATGCAATTTTATTACACAAGCTTTCTTGTGTGCCCACTGTTGCCCACTGTAGAAAATTGCAAAACCTCTTTAGTCTGCCAAGCGTAATTCGGGAAGGGAAGTTGCACCAGGTCAGAGAACATTTTGCAACAGAAAAGTTGGGAAAAATTATAAATTCCAAGTCGACCCAGTCATTAGTATGTCAAATTGATAAACGGAACACAGCTTCAAGTGTAGCACACTGCCCCCTATGGGCAGGAACATTAATTTTAATTATTAGCAGAATTTATAAGAAAGAATAAAAGTTAAAATAAGAAAATATATGTTCTTAAGAAAGGGAGCACGGGATGGCATTTGTATGCATGAGCTCACACACCACATTTCTCCATGTCCTTGCATGCACTGTATATTTCCATGATATAGGGTTGGTGAGGCAATAAACATTTCATTTGTACAAGAATAATGTGATTGAGTTCATTGAGTATCTACCCTCAGGGGTGCTATCTATCACAGGGATCAGTCTTCTCATAACATAGTCGGAGGGGATTTTGTACATTTCTGCTCTGTAATAAAAACATTTCTAATCAATAATTTTGCTGAAATATTAATTAATTTTGGGACAGTGATATTTCCATCTCCAGCCTGAAATATTCAGAGATTTGTTGGAATTTGTCAGGTACTTACAGGTAAATTAAATTGTGGCGCCAGCATGGATTCTGTATTGTGGACCTTGGAGTCATCCAATGTGTTGGCACCATATCCACTGTGTGGCGCTGTATTACAGAATTAAGGCTGCTTTACACGCAGCGACATCGCTAACGAGATATCGCTGGGGTCACGGACTTTGTGACGCACATCTGGCCTCGTTAGCGACGTCGTTGCATGTGACACCTACCAGCGACCGCTAACGATTCGAAAAGTGTCCAAAATCGTTGGTTGTTGACATGTCGTTCGTTTCCCAAAAATCGTTGTTCGTTTGGTACGCAGGTTGTTCTTCATTGTGTGACACCCCGGGAACGACGAACAACAGCATACCTACGTCCTCCGGCAACGAGGTGGGAGTGACGTTCATGCGGCTGCTCTCCGCCCTACGCTTCTATTGGTCGCCCGCTGTGTGACGTTGCTGTGACGCAGAATGTACCGCCCCCTTATAAAAGAGTTTGTTCGGCGGCCACAGCATCGTCGTTAGGAAGGTAAGTTGGTGTGACGTGTACCGGCGATATTGTTCGCCACGGGCAGCGATTTGCCCGTGACGCACGAATGACAGGGGTGGGTGCTAACGCTAGTGACATCGCTAGTGATGTCACTACATGTAAAGTGGCCTTAAGTCTTCTCTAGAAACCTTCTGCCATTTAACGCCAAATGGAGTGCACTACCATTTTTCCCTTAAAGCTATGCACGTTAGATGAAAGTTTGTCAAACATATTTTTCAATGGGATTGGCCGACCATTAGACATGCATGGAAGTCTCTGACTCTCCCCTGACATTATCTGCAAGTATCAGGTGGCTTGAATTTAAATCGCACAATCCTGTTTAGTAGGCGCCACCATCACACATTATCCTGTTTAGCCACAATTGGTGTATAACATTTTTTCTGTAAATGTTGCCTTGTTATCTAACTGGGTGTGGTGATCAACTCTTTTCTCTGGGTGTCTTCTTCATGACCACACCCTGTTGGCTAAAAAAAATAATATATATATTTTATATATATATATATATATATATATATATATATATATATATATATATATATATATATATATATATATATATATATATATATATATATATATATATATATATATATATATATATATAATGTGTGTGTGTGTGTTCTCACACAGACCATTTCCCACTAGAAAATAGGATAGTTCTCATCGTCTGGCATTTACATAGTGCACACAGCTCCTGAAACAACTGAGACTTGAAAGCCAACCCTTGATTGGTGAGAATCCACCTAGGGCTCCCATAGGGTATGATAAAACTTTTCCACAAGGCAACCATGGTGGTCCTGGTAGTAAGGTCTCTCACGGGAACAGACACCATGAAATTTGTGTAGTGGTCATTTGGTCATTGACCGTCATAGTATACGTATACCTAGAGTGACAGGGTTCCAGTTTGACATGTTGAATTGTTGATCCAATAAAACTGTAGCATGATGTTGGCCTCTGTCTTCTGGATTCCAAATTGACCAGACTAGTTGCGATACATGTTCAGAACCATTTTAGTGTCTTTTCTGGGAACCACCAATTGGAAGGATGTTTCATAACTGGCTAGATACAAGGTTCTTCGATGCAATAGGCCCTACTGTAGGAAAAGCCACTTCCTCTGTTTCCAGAGACGTCTCAGCTCTGCATCAGCTCTCTTACTTACAATTTTTTTCTGTAACCCCCCCCCCACACTTGAGAAATAATGCAGTAGTTCTTTAATATCTCTGCTTTCAGCCTAGAGATTCTTCCAGAGCTCTTTTTCAGCTGGAGGCAGGAGATCGCCTGGCTGGGAAGCACTATTAATCCTAGGAATCTGTTGTCTGATCTGCCTGGCAAACCGGGTATAGAAAGTTGGTATTTCCACATCTTCTGACTGATTGTCCACTGGGAATTTGAGTTTCATCTGAGCAGGCAGCCTGGACAAGGCATGGGCATTATACTTTGGCCTTACCGGCCGGTATTTTGTGAAGTTGGCCAATCGAGAGACCCATCTCTGCTCTAGAGGTCCCAGATGGGCTAAATTTAGATGTGCCAACGGTTGTTGTCCATGAAGGGTGATGCAGAAGGATGGTCCTTAAATCTCTCAATCACAGACCAGGGCCAGGAACTCCAGCTTGAAGGAGCTAAAGTTGTGATCATTTTGCTTGAGTTCTCTTAGTAAGCGACTGATGTACCGCCCTGCTCTCAGCAGCCAAGCTGCTCGGATCTAGCCCTTCAGTGGGTGGCTCGAAGGTCTCCGGACCCCGGGCCTCACGGTCACTTCAAATGAAAAGGGGTAGTGATGGGATGGTGGATGTGGGACGTAAATATACGGGCTGAGCCGTACGGAGTTCGTGACGCCACCCACGGTGTGTGGTGATATTTGACACCCCCGCTGCAGTTATGGGGCTCCCGGAGGAGATGTTGTGCAGAAAGTTGTTAACCCCTCCATGGGCAGGGATGGTGGCCCCAGGACCCGTTGGGGGTTTGGCGATGCAGGGAGATGGGCGACCGCAGGGTGCTGGTGTACTCACTATTAGAAAACACACGAGTCTCTGGTAAACCAAGGTGATGGTGGTCGGTGCCCACAGCCTGCTGCGTTCTGGTTCCCCCACCCGGCTGGTGGTCTCTAGCTTTCTCCTGCACCTGTTTAGAATGGTGGACTGCCTGCGCTTGCAACTTCAGGAGTCCGCTAATGGCTTGTGGTCGCCTAAGGAACCCTTTGCCCGTAAACGCTGGCCCGTGGGATCTCTGAGCCGTGGCAGTGGTCTTTTATCCCCCTCGGTGGGCTGTTGCCTTCAGTCGGGACTTTGGGTGGGACAGGACCTCTAGTCCTAGCCGCAATCAGTTAATTAACTAAGTCCAGTCACTTCTGGGCTTAGCTTCAGGGTCTGAGTACCCTCCTTTGTGCTCCGGTTCCCTGGGTCGGTACCGGCCGGTCACTACCCTGTTCCGGTCCACCTCGATTCCACCGAGCCGTCTTTCCGGCTCCTGCAGACGGAGACCGCCATCTGCCTCCTAGCCAAAGGCACCAGGGCTCCTACCCTGGTACCTGTTCAATTTGGGTATTCGCCTCTGCTGGAGCTGCACACAGCTCCAGCCCACACTCCTCTCAAACTTGAACTCTAAACACAAACTGACTTTTTCCCACCCTGGGCTATCTAAAACTCTTAGGTGGGCGTCTTCCAAGCCTGGATCCGCCCCCTGGTGTGTCTATCAAGCCCTTAGGGGGGTGACTAGGGTTTTAAGGTTGGCTGTGTGTTACCTGTGAGGGAAGGGTGTAATGCGGGGCCTTATCTTGGCCAGGGCGTCACACTGGCATAGGCAATGACCCTTTTAGATCCGACATGAATCTGGGTAAGTACCGCTCCAAAGCCTTTTTTGATGGCACCCGTGTACAGGCTAAAGGGTAACTGTACTGTAAAATGTAATCCGGGATACCTCAACACCAGTGGCTCAGTCAGCTTCTCTTTCAGTAACTGGATTGTGGCTTCTCTGTCAGTGGTCTAATCCACTTGGAGTCTGGCCTTCTGGCAGTCTTTAGGTTGCCCCTTTAGGAGTTCTTGGGGTGGAGCTACTATCTGGGAAAATTTTGGGAGGAATCTCCGATAATAACTGGTGAATCTCAGGAAAATATTCCTGTGGTAGGAGCAGGCCAGTTTCTCACTGCAGCTATTTTGTCTGGATTCTAACACCACTCACAATGTGGCCCAAATACTTCACTTGGTGCTTCAGGAGGAAGCACTTGGAAGGTGTTATCTTCAACTCATATTGTGCCAAGTACTGGACCATTTACGCCAGATGTTGCAGATGGTCCTCCTACATCCTAGAGTACACTATTACAATGTCCATGTATAGAAGAACTGTTTCAAAATTCTGGTATCCAAAATGCCTCTCCATCAGTCTCTGAAATGTCCCTGAGGCATTACATATAGAATGGCAAAAGACTGCTCTATCCGAGGCAAAGCAGCATAGGTATATTTATGCGTGATATTGTTGATTTTAAAAAGTATGCTCTCAGAATGTCAGCACAGAAGGAAATCCACAGCACTCACTTCCAGTGAATAGAATCTTCTTTTATTGCGACATATAAAAATTCACCTCTCAATGGAGGCCAAGGCAGGAGTAGGGGGAGGGGAGGACAAAGTGCAGACAGGTGCAGATTCGGTCAGACGACAGACCGTTTCGTGTGACAGGGTAGACCTGAGTGGTTGCTCCATAAGTGTTTTGCACCTGTTATCTCCATCCATATTAAAAGGTTTTGCTGTGTACCTCCCATGCAGCATTCAGACTGCTCTGATCCGGGGTTGCTGTGGCTCTCCGGTGTGGGTCTCCGGACCCGGGGGCTTATGGCCACTCGAAAATAAAAGGGGGAACTATTTACAGGGGGGGTTAGTGTTTGTGATGCCACCTGTCGTTCGCGGTAAGGGGAGTACCGCCGCTACCGATGGGAGTACCCGGAGGAGATGGAGCAGGGCAGCCAGATGACGTTCCCTCCACGGGTAGGGTAGGTCCCAGGACTCTGGATGGTGGAGATGTAGGGGAGCATGGTGCAGGCCAGGCGGATAGATTCAGGGGAGAGCAGCGTACTCACTCAGGCCATGTGGATGTTGGTGCAACCATTAAGCAGACTCTGACACAGGAGTAAACCAAGTCTCTGGGTGCCGCTGCCACTCGGGGGCGCTCGTCCGGGAATCCGTCCCCGTTGGTATTGCTGATGGTTCTGGACCTGCCTCTATGCACTATGTTTACACGTTTCTGATTGATTCCTTGGCCTGAAGCTTTCGGGGTCTCGCTCCCTACGATTAAATAGAGGAGCTGTGCTCTCGATGGCTGACACTTGGGATTTCAGTGGGCCGCATAAGGTTATTATCAGGTTGCGTGAAGCTAATTTCTGATCTAGTGTCCAGTACCCCGCCGTGCTTGGTACCAGTCCGGTTACTAGATTTTCCGATGCCGACCGTTCTCCAAAACTAAGTCTGGGCACCCTTCTCCAATACCCTGCGACCGGGTCTCCGACTCCTCCGGTCCCAGACCAATGTCTGCGACCTAGCCGAAGTCTACCAGGGAGCTCCAACTACCTCAGCTCCTCACTCTCTGAGGGCTACCACTTCACTGACTATGTCCCTCCCACCAGTCTATCTGACTCCTAGGCGGGTGGCCCTTTTCCAGCTAGACCACCCACTGGTGTGCCTGACAGGGTGTAGTGTGAGGTATGGTTAGGATTTGAATGCTGATGGAAGCCATACCAAAGGTTAGGATCCCAGAACCATGGAGAGTGAGTTCTGCACCATAAGAGAAAGGAGTGCAGTTCCCTGTGACACCCTGATAAGGTCAGGGGCATCACAGCTGCATCCTGTGAGTACATTTGATTCAGTGGCCTGGGCAGGTAAGATTAATGTCCATTTTTCATGCAAGTCTCAAGTCAAAATCAGCCGTATAAATCTATGGCTTTGAGAAAATATCAAATAGCATATGGATGCCATCTGTGTGCAAATTGTGTGCTGTACAGTTTTCATATTGTAATGGGTTGGAGCATCTTTAATAGCGAACATGTAAAGAATCATCTGTTTTCATCTACATCATGTTCCAAATTATTATGCAAATTGCATTTAAGTGTCATAGCGATCATTTTTTTTTTTTTTTTTTCAAAGAAACACATTCATGGTATTGTGTCTCAGGGTTCTTTGGATCACTGAACTCAATCTCAGATACATGTGTTAATTAATTTGCCAGGTGAGCCCAATAAGAGGAAAACTGGATGTTCCACAATATTAAGCAGGCCACAGTTTTTAAGTAACATGGGAAAGAAAAAGGATCTCTCTGCTGCCGAAAAGCATCAAATAGTGCAATGCCTTGGACAAGGAATAAAAACATTAGATATTTCACGAAAACTTAAGCGTGATCATCGTACTGTGAAGAGATTTGTGGCTGATTCTGAGCACATACGTGTTCGTGCTGATAAAGGCAGAATGAGGAAGGTTTTTGCTAGGCAAGTTCATCTGATTAAGAGAGCAGCTGCTAAAAAGCCATTACAAATCAGCAAACAGATATTTGAAGCTGCTGGTGCCTCTGGAGTCCCTCGAACCTCAAGGTGTAGTATCCTTCAAAGGCTTGCTGTGGTGCATAAACCTACTATTCGGCCACCCCTAACCAGTGCTCACAAGCAGAAACGGTTGCAGTGGGTCCAGACATACATGAAGACTAATTTTCAAACAGTCTTGTTTACTGATGAGTGTCGAGCAACCCTGGATGGTCCAGAAGGACGGAGTAGTGGATGGTTGGTGGATGGCCACTATGTCCCAACAAGTCTGCGACGTTAGCAAGGAGGTGGAGGAGTCATGTTTTGGGCCGGAATCATGGGGAAACATCTGGTAGGCCCCTTTAGGGTTCCTGAAGGTGTGAAAATGACCTCTGCTAAGTATATAGAGTTTCTGACTGACAACTTTCTTCCATGGTACAAAAAGCAGAAACGTGCCTTCAGGAGCAAAATCATCTTCATGCATGACAATGCACAATCTCATGCTGCAAATAATACCTCTGTGTCATTGGCTGCTGTGGGCTTAAAAGGAGATAAACTCATGGTGTGGCCACCATCTTCCCCTGACCTCAACCCTATAGAGAACCTTTGGAGTATCATCAAGCAAAAGATCTATGAGAGTGGGAGGCAGTTCACATCAAAACAGCAGCTCTGGGAGGCTATTCTGACATCATGCAAAGAAATTCAAGCAGAAACTCTCCAAAAACTCACAAGTTCAATGGATGCAAGAACTGTGAAGGTGATATCAAAAAAGGGTTCCTATGTTAACATATAACTTGGCCTGTTAGGATGTTTTGGATTTAAATAGCTTTTTATTTCAGTGAATGTGACCTGCTAATGCTGAAAATTCCACAAATGAGCATTTTCAGTTCTTTAAAACATATAAAATGTTTAGAAACTCTAACGTACCTAATAATTTGGAACAGTGCATTTTGAGTTTTTTTTAATTTTGAAGATTATACTGTTATCATTGGGAGGTTTCTTCAATAAAATTCAATGTATACTCTAAGGGGTGATGACTTTTATTAGACTGACTGTTATTTACACCGACCATTTAGGAAAATCAGAGAAAAATATAATTTGCATTAAAATTTGGAACATGTACAAAAAAAACCTAATAATTTTAATCCATATTGTTATACATATTGTATCCTTATGACATCTTGTTTTTATATATCAACATTTTAAAAAAAATTTACAAGACCAAATAGAGTTTCCAAGGTTAAAAATTGCAATGTATCCATAAAATAACAGATGGGATTCAATATTCTTTTGCGCACCCACAGACTTGAGTAGGCGAGTCTCATCTGAGAAACAGACCAGCCTAGTGCATGCTGCAATTTGTTTTCAGACGTACACTCAGTCCAGGTGAGAAAAACTCAGCTGAACATCCCAATTTAATAACAGCGGTCCATGTGCAATACGATATTATCATGCACAGCGTACGTGTAGCGCCAGCATCACTGCAGAGACACCAACTTACCGCCCCGTACAGGTCGCGTTGTCCCACACACTCCCCCAGCCATCCATGTGTGCTGCTGTCTCCTCCCCTCCTGGTGCCTGTGCATGCTGCGCTGGTCTTCCAGGAGTGTGCTTAGGGCACACGCACTGACCCTCCTGCTAAAGGGTCGGCACGCTATTTCCAAGAAGTGTCTTTCAGCTGAGAGGTACTATGTATTTAAGGCACCCTCCTATTAGGGGAGGTGCCTGCACAATTTTCCTAGTCAGTGTCTCAGTCTATTAGCTAGTTGTCAGGTCCCGTTGCCCCTGTGTCACCGTCACCTATACCTGAGTCTGCCTTCCCATACCTGTCTGTCCCTGCCATACCCACCATACCTGTCCATAACCGCCTGTCCAGCCTGCTGCCTGTCCAGTCTGCCTCAGTCATCCAGGCTGTACCTTGTGTCTATACCTGAGTCCATCACCTGTCCTGGGAGCCGAGGGCCACAGTCCCGGGGTCACTGCCCTGGGAGTGGTTCCAGGCATCCGTCTCACGGTGGGCACTTAATCAAGCCCTTCTCACTAAAGAGTTATCCTGGGGATGTACTGTGGTCCAGTGGGTCCACTAACCCCGCTCGCTGCTACTACACTGGCCACAAGTATTACAACACGTATGTAAAATACGTTTGTCTGAACTTGGCTGAAGATTACGCTCACACTAATGTATAAGAAAAGTTGGATGAGTGACATGCGTATGTAATTTAGTATGTCATGCGAGTTCAATGCGAATATGCAATTTTTTTTCTCGCCTCACATAACAGAAGACTAATGACACAAATGTAGATTTTTATTTCTCCAAAAAGACCATTTTGAGGACATTTTGCTGTGCCCCCACTATACCTACAATTTCAATTATTGTATGCTGCTTGAAAACATTGAAGAAAGCAATGGAAATTCAATAATTCATCATTCTGAAAAGTCAGGCATGCAATTTGCTAAACTAAATAAATGGTTTCATATGCCATAAATTAAGAATTTTCCTACTTTCTTGAAAATCTTAGCAGATTTTTGCAGACACTAGTGGCTGTTATTATTCAGCTGACGTATTGGCGGAGGCTTCAAAATCCTTAATCATTACCGAATATGTATTATCTGGCGCTCGTCATGTATATCAATAAGCATAATTAAGAGGCAACTTCCCAAGTCATCACATTAATGCAAAGATACTTTCATTTCCATTCTCAGTTATGCAAATCTAAGCAAAATGTTCAAATCACTGAGTAAAAAAAAAGTTTTTTGTGGTTTGTTGCACTTAGAGCCGGCATTAGGGGTGGGAGGTGGGAAAAGGGTTGGATGTAAAGACACTGCTGTATGCTGAGTGACGGATTTACAGGGCAACCAGCATTATATTATATTATTAGTATTATACATTTGTCCTATTAATTAAAATAGGACCAATGTGCAATACTTGTTGTCGGGGGCGGGGGCCAGCTTCCCCGTCGCGGGGGGCTGCCTCTTTCTCCTGCCTTGTTCTCCACTCTCTCTCCTCAGTCGGGAACGGGGAGCCCACTCCCCCTGCAGTGATCCGGGTCTTCCCTTGATGCCGGCGGGCCGCTACCCTGCCTCGGTCACCTCAGGCCCCTTCCTCACACTTTCCTTCCTTACAGCAGCCAGGAGCTATCCTCCCCTGGTCTGCTCTCTTCACTCTCCTCACTCACTCTACTCCAGCCCCTCCCCCGCTGCTCTGTTTAGCTCTTACACTGGGGGGGGTGTCTGTCCTGCTGCACTGGTGTGGGATCAGGTTACCAAGGAGGAGAATGGCCTGCACTTTGCTGGATTTCTGTAGGCTCTGTGACACCCTGGTTTTGCCAGGGCATCACACACCCCCTTGGTAAAACACAGCCCATCCTCGAGCTCTCCGGGCACCGACATTTATTGAATGGGAACTAAAAAAAAAGATAACACAGGGTTAAAAGCATACTAACAATAATACAATGGTATTAATCGGAACGGGACCGGGTCCTCCCGCTTTCCCACCCAAACAACCTGAGCATTGATGTTGCCCCTAAGAAACAGGCAGCACCCCTTTTCCCCAGCCCGGAAATGGGAACTGGCCCAGGCCACCCAAGCGGGAACGGTTACGGAACAGGGGACCCATTAACTACGGGGCTTTGCTGCCGTCACAGCCTTTCTCCAACCACTTTCCCCAGTCCACTACAGGTCCGCCTGGGTCCCCAATGCCACCTCACTCCGAGTCCTGGTAACACTGTCCGAAAGACCCCTCTCTCCACCACCTGTGGTGGGGGTACGGTGAACCGGCCTCGGGGAATAAACAATCAAAACTTTAAAACTGGAACTTCAGGGGTTAACTTGCAGCTTTAAGTTTCGGCACCATTGGGGCACACTCTGGGCAACGAAGACATCGGGTAGCCGTTCCCGCCATCCTGCGGGATATACGTAGCCACCGGGATGCTGCTATCGGGGTCGCTGCTCTCCGATTCCGGCCTCTCAAGTGCAGCCAGGCGGCCTACCGGTGCCTGCACCGTTACCGTCGCAGGGTCTTCACCACTGGCGGGTCCTTCGGTGGGTGCCGCTGGGCTTGCTGGCATCCCCGGGACCTCCGCTCCTGTGACCGGAGCGGGAGCCGCCTGCTGGCTAGCTGATTTACTTTCAGGCCCTGCCACTCCGGTGACGGGTGCCGCTTCGCTCGCCTCCCTGGACGCTGACATTCTCTTTTTCTCTTCCCGCGGACATCAGCAGCAGCTGGTTCACCCGCCCCCCCTTGGTATTTCTACAGCACTTCACGTTTTCGGGGGTGGGGCTTCACTTTTCGCGCCTTCACTGCTCGTGAAGACGACTCGAGCGGGAAATCTTCGCGCCCAAAATGGCGGATCTTCAGATTTTTCAGCGGCACGCCGCTGATGGGGGTCACAAGGCGCACTTCTACCGGTAAGTAGACTGGTTCAATCCTGTTCGCAGACGCCAAGTTCTCGGGGGCGGGGGCCAGCTTCCCCGTCGCGGGGGGCTGCTCGAGGAGATCTAGCTCGGATATGGTGCCTCCTCCTCGGTGGCTCGAGCAGGCCGGACCCGGGGCTCGAGCAGCGCTCCTCACCCTTGAGTGAAAGGGGGAATTGGGTTTCTTTCGGGATGTGGAGAGTTCGTGACGCCACCCACGGGTTGTGGTGATGGTGGGCACCACTGCTGCTGGTGACGGGGTTCCCGGGAGCGATAGCGGGGAGCAGCTAGGTGTTGACCCCTCCGTGGGTAGGGGCTGGTGGTTCCGGGGCCCAATAGGAGGGAGGAGGATTCCACAGGATGGGTTTTGGCCGGGTGCAGGGTTGCGGTGCAGCGCAGCGCGGTGCCGGATGGCACTGTTGTACTCACGATTAAACAACACAGAGTCAGTGGTAAACTAGGAACTGCCGGTGTCCGCAGCCTTCAGTACGGAGGGTGTTTTTGGGATCCCACACACGGTACAGCAGACCCCTGTTCTTGCAGTGCAGCCAGATGCCTCTTTCTCCTGCCTTGTTCTCCACTCTCTCTCCTCAGTCGGGAACGGGGAGCCCACTCCCCCTGCAGTGATCCGGGTCTTCCCTTGATGCCGGCGGGCCGCTACTCTGCCTCGGTCACCTCAGGCCCCTTCCTCACACTTTCCTTCCTTACAGCAGCCAGGAGCTATCCTCCCCTGGTCTGCTCTCTTCACTCTCCTCACTCACTCTGCTCCAGCACCTCCCCCGCTGCTCTGTTTAGCTCTTACACTGGGGGGGTGTCTGTCCTGCT
This sequence comes from Anomaloglossus baeobatrachus, assembly GCF_048569485.1. Classification (NCBI taxonomy): domain Eukaryota; kingdom Metazoa; phylum Chordata; class Amphibia; order Anura; family Aromobatidae; genus Anomaloglossus; species Anomaloglossus baeobatrachus. The sequence continues at coordinate 634,344,807 of NC_134355.1, forward strand.
GCACTGGTGTGGGCTCAGGTTACCAAGGAGGAGAATGGCCTGCATTTTGCTGGATTTCTGCAGGCTCTGTGACACCCTGGTTTTGCCAGGGCGTCACACTTGTCAGACATTGAATACTTTACAATTGTCCTAATAGTAATCATTAGAGTCTCAGGTGCAGGGCTAAACCACCCTAAGAGGTAGACTATGTGGCCTGTGAGCTGGGGGCTCATGGTGCCAAGCAGCACCTACTCTCCATTCCATAGGGCATTCTAATTGCAACTGTATCTGCATCCTTAGCGTGTAGATACAGTTGAATGCAATGGTGTCTGAGTCACTGCATAGCAGGCCCAATGACATCACTCTGTATCGCCCCACGGGCAGGTGTTTTGACCTATTTGTGGCCGGGCTGGGTGTGCAGATCCTCTGCATTGTCACGGGGTGGCTTGGCCTGGTCCCGTTGCCCCGAGGCATACAGGAAGGGAAGGATGGCGGTGGACGGGAGGCAGGAATGGAGGATGAGGGCGGTAGTTGGAGGTGGAGGATGGGGTTGACAGTTAGGAAAGTCTATCGGATGATTGTGACACCACCTGTGGTACGCGGCCGCTGCAGGGTCTCTCACCGGGGCAGATGTTAGGTACAGTCGTAATGGTGTCGCTCCTCATAGGCGGAGCGGGCGGGATTATCCTGGAGAGGATAATGGAGGACGGGGGTGGTGGTAGTCCCCGTTGGCGCCGCAACACTGGGCGACGATTAAAGGAGAGGCAGAGGCAGGGGCTGTGGTTCCAAGTCTCTTTACTCACAGGTTGGTCAAGCACTGCCCCAGAGTACTATGCTCTGCCACGATGGGCTCCAGCCGATCCCAGATCCATCGGCGGTCACCGCTAGTGCCTGTGAAAGTCTGTTAGTGAAGTGTCCCTCAGTTGCTATCTGGAACCCGGGCCGAGCCTCCTGCTCTAAGCCGCGGGCCCACGAAGAGAGAGAAACACTAACTCCAGTTGTTAGTGCTAGGTGGTATCCCAAGCTGTGCCCAGGAAGGTTCTGAAGGTTCTGTCTCTAGTGTGTTGGTTGTGCCTACTTCTACCCCATGTGGTGCCCGCCCCCAGTGGTTGTCCTAGCGACTGGGGAAGTCCCATGCTCTGTAATGGCTAACTATCCCGTCTGCCCTAGTTCAACCCCCCTGTGAGTGTGTGTGTTACTGTTGTATATGTGTGTTTTGTGAAGGCACCGGCAGGTTAACCCCCTCCTGACCCGGGGTAGATATTACCCCTGAAAAGTGGTGTAATACCCTGTGGCGCCTGAAGCCCAGGGTCACCACAACTACATTATGCCTGCTGCTCTGACCCTCAGTCCACAGAATACACAGAGCAAAACAGGATATCAGTGCTACAGGCAGAGGTTAGTATTTTTTATAGCTTCTTATTACTATTAATGGCCATCATATTGTATGGACATTGTACTATCCTGAGAGCTGTAGGGGCCATCATTCTGTGTGGAGTACAGTGTAGACCAGGGGTTTCAAACACGCCACATGCAGATGCGACCCCTCAGGCCCATAGACCCCATGACGATCACGGCCAGTACAGGAGGCCGGTGCAGTCAGCAATTTACTACAGTTGAATCATTTGCGGTGCCGCGCAGGGGATCTCTGCACTATACCAATGATAGCAACAAGTATATGACATCAGCTGCTTGCTTCTGAGTGGCTGGCGGCTGCCATTGGTATAGTGTAGAGATTCCCTGCGCGGTGCCGCAAATTATTCAATTGAAGTACATTGTTGTTGGAGTGTGCAGGTCGTAAGAAGCAGTTAAGAGGACACCGAGGGAACGGAGAACAGGTTACATTTTTTTTTGTGTATATCAAGAGCAGCATAATAGGGGACCATTATAAGGACAATACTAAAGGATGGGCACAAGGATGGGGCACATTACTACAGGGCGCAAGGAGGAGGCACAATACTACAGGATGGGGCACAATACTACAGGATTGGAACAAGGATGGAGCACATTACTACATAAGAATTAGGAGAGGGCACAATACTACAGGATGGGCACAAGGATGAGGCACAATCCTACAGGGCACAAAGATGGGACACATTACTACAGGATGGGCACAAGGATGTGTACCGCCCTCGAAAACCAGGTAGATGTACATGTAGGCCCCTGCACAACACCTATCCCACGAAGGATTAAATCAGCCGACCTGGAACCCTAGTCACCCCCCTCAGGGAAGGACGGACACACCAGTGGGCGGGACCAGGCAGATAGGGAATGCCCACCTAGGGGTCTGGAGAGCCCGGGGCAGGAAAACAGTCAGTAACATTCAGGTTCTAGTTGAGTGGAGGTGCAAGTTGACAGGTGCCAGGGTCGGAGCCCTGACACCTTGGCTAGGTGGAAGATGGTAGCCAGAGTCTGCAGGAGATGGGAAGACGGCTGCCGGAGATCCAAGGTGGACCGGGGCAGGGTTGGAGCCTGCCGGTACTGACACCAGAGAACCGACCCGGAAACCGTGTGCATAGAGGGAGTACTCGAACCCTGCCCCGGTCCCCTCGAAGCCAGGACTGGAACCAACGGCCTAGCTAATTAACCGATTGAGGGCAGGATTTTAGGTCCTGTCCCAACCTAAGTCCCGAAAAGTAGACAACCACCCGCAGAGAGGGATAGGGCAATCGCCAGGCCTCGTAGATCCCAAGGGTCAGCGTCAAACAGGCACGGCTCCCAACCAAACGACCTGGAGCGGAGTCCCGCATTTCACACCGGGAAGTCCTACCTACAACACACTGAGTGCAGAGGAGAGAGACTTTGACTACAAACCCGGGTGTGGAATCAGATACACCCGTCTGCGGCAGCCGGCCACCATCACCTTGGTTTACCACAGGACATGTGTGCTTCATTCGACCGTGAGCAACATCCCCGGGCTGGCCGGGTGCGCCGGCCCCTGCACTCACTATCCTCAGCATAGAGACACTGGGCCCCGGGACATCCATCCCTACCCCCGGACAGGTTAACATCCAGCTGTCAGCCCAACGTCCCCTGGAGCCCCGCAATGGCAGCGGTGGTGCTACATCTCACAACACACCGTGGGTGGCGTCACAGACATTTTACAACCAATCCCGTATAAATACGTCCCCTTTTATTTGGAGTGTCCGCGTGACCCCCGGGTCCGGAGAACCCCTCGAGCCGCACCGTAGATCCAGATCCGAGCAGCACCAGCTGCTGGCACGGGGGCGGCACAGATGGGGTACATTACTACATGGGGACAAGGATGGGGCACAATACTACAGAATGGGGCACAATAATTCAGGATAGGGACAAGGATGGCTCATTACTACAGGATGGGCACAAAGATGGGGCATATTACCACATGGGAACAAGAATGGGGCACATTACTACAGGATGGGCATAAGCATGGGACACATTACTATGGGTCACATTACTAAATAGCACAAGGATGGGGCACAATACTACAATATGGGGACAAGATGGGTACATTAATACTGGCGACATGGATGGGCACATTCCTACGGATAGGGACAAAGATGGTCACATTACGACAAGATGTTGGCCAAAATTGCTATATTGAAAAACTGTATTACTCCAAGAAAGGGATAAAATGTAAAAAAAAAAATCAAAAGAAATCAAATCAAAAGAAATAATATATATATATATATATATATATATATATATATATATATATATATATATATATATATATATATATATATATATATATATATATATATATATACATATACAGGGTGGTCTAAAAGTAGGTGGACAGTATGTGTAATAGGGTTATGATGGGGGAAATTTATCAAACATGGTGTAAAGTGAAACTGACTCAGTTGCCCTTAGCAACCAATCAGATTCCACTTTTCATTCTTCACAGACTCTTTGGAAAATGAAAGGTGGAATCTGATTGGTTGCTGAGGGCAACTGAGTCAGTTTCACAGATCCAGTTTTCACAGATAAATCTCCCACAAATCTATTTTCTTTTCAGATAATTCAGATAACCCATAATGGCAAATAATTTAAATACAGATGAAAGAAAATGGATTTTAAAAGAGTATTGGAAATCTCATAATGCTGAAACCATTAGAGCAAATTAGGTTGAAACATTTGGTACTCAAGCCCCAAAGAGACAAACCATTTACCGCATTTGTGACAAATTCAATGCCACTGGCTCAATCCTTAATGCTACAAAAACTGGTCGACCCAAAACAGCCTGTACAGAAAATAATAAGCAGCTTGTTGCTGAAACATTTGTTCAGAGTCCAAAAAAGTCCACCAGAAGAGTCTCTTTAGAATTGGGAATTTCATGAGCTTCTATCAAGCGAATCCTGACATCTATTGGGTGGAAAGCTTATCGTCCACGTCTAATTCATGGTTTATTGGAGGATGATCAAGACAGGCGGCTTCAATTTAGTGAGATTATGCTTAACAAAATTGAAGAAAATCCAGTAATTTTAGATAACATTATGTGGAGTGATGAAGCTTCTTTTAAATTCTCTGGCCATATTAACAGACAAAATTGTATTTACAGGTATAATGAGAACATGCATTAGAGCAACAACTAAATGAGCCCGGTGTCAATGTTTGGGGTGGTATTTCAAGCTTTAGGGCGGATTTTCACGTTGCGACATTGCACGTGCGATGTCGATGGGGTCAAAGTGACGCATATCCGGCGTCGCAGTCGATATCGCAACGTGCAAATCCTTTTTGATACAATGAACGAGCGCAAAAGCGTCGTTATCGTACCATCGCTACAGCCTCCGACATTTCCATAATGCCGGTGCAGCGACAGGTGCGATGTTGTTCCTCGCTCCTGCGGCAGCGCACATCGCTGTGTATGAAGCCGCAGGAGCGAGGAACTTCACCTTTCCTGCCGCCGGCTGCAATGAGAAGGACGGAGGTGGGCGGGATGTTTACATCCTGCTCATCTCCGCCCCTCCACTTCAATTGGCCGCCTGCCGTGTGACGTCGCTGTGACGCCGCACGACCCGCCCCCTTAGGAAGGAGGCGGGTCGCCGGCCAGAGGGACGTTGCACGGCAGGTATGTGTGTGTGAAACTGCCGTAGCGATAATAATCGCTACGGCAGCTTTCACTAGATATTGCACGTGCGACGGGGGCGGGACTATCGCTGCAGCATCGGTAACACATTGTTACTGATGTCGCAGCGTGCAAAGCCCGCCTTAGTGTTTTAGGACCAATATTTTTTGATGGAACAGTCACAGGAGATAAGTTTCTCGAAATTGTAATGAATCAAGTTTTTCCCCAGTTACAGCAACAGCCTAATTCAAATGACCTTTATTTCCAACAAGTGGGGCCCCTCCACATTATTCAAGAGTAGTCCGCGAGTATCTGGATGAAACATTTCCTAATAAATGGATTGGCTGAAGAGGCCCACTTGATTGGCTGGCATGTTTACCAGACTTGACCCATATGGATTTTTTCTTTTGGGGAGTACTCAAAGACAAAGTTTATGGTCGAAAACCAAAAAGTGTCAGTAATTTGAAAAATTACATAAGAGATGCATTTCAAGAAATTAATACCCAAAGAGACTTGTGCAAAAATGACTTCAAAGCTGTGCAAATTGTAGTGGACAATAGTTTGAGCACTTGCGTCGATAAAATTTAAGGGCTTTTGTATTATTGTTCAGAATAAAATGTAATTGTCAATGTTATGCTTGTGTTAGTAAATATCAATTTATATACAGTATAAATCATAAAAAATGGTATTATTTTTCTGTCCACCTAGCTTTGGACCACCCTGTAATATAAATTATATATATATATATATATATATATATATATATATATATATATACATATATATATATATACACACTGTATATATACACTGTATATATATACAGTATATATATATATATATATATGTATATATGTACATATATACACATATATACACAGTGCATGTGTATATATATATGTATATATATGTATACACACTGTGTATATATATATATATATATATATATATATATATATATATATATATATATATATATATATAAATTAAACAAAAAATTGCACTTTTGTTATAATATATGAGAGAAAATTGTTAAAAAAAAACTGTGATCCAAAGGTGCATAGAGAAGAAAATATGAAATCACTAAAAATGTCACTTTGTTCTGCAAAGAATGCGGCATTCAAATTTTATTTTCTATGTGCAGCCCATATACCCAGCTGTGTTTGCAACCCTGGGTAGACAATCATACTGTGTGGAAGGACTGTTGGATCATCATGCTCTACATAGGGAGCTGTGTAGGCATTATTTTGTGAGGGTGACTGTTGGGACATCATACTGTGTTGAAGTTGTGGTGGACATTATACTGTGTTAAAGACTGTAGGGGCATCCTACTGTGAAGAGGGCAGTGCCATCATATTGTGGGGGAACATAATGCTGTGTGGGAGTACTCTGAGGATATCATACTATGGGGCCTGTGAAGACCATCATATTGTGTGTCTTTCTTGTTATATAGCATTTAAAGGGCTGTTGAGGCCATCAAACAGTGAACAGAGCAGTGAGATCATCATACTTTGTGGGAGGCTTCGGGGTCCATCTTACCGGGTAAGGTTCATCATACTGTGTGTGTGGGGCTTTGGGGCTATCGTAATGAATAGAAGGACTGTAGGACAATCATACTGTGTGGGGATACTTTGGGGACATGTTACTGTTTGGAGGGATTGTTGGGACCAGCATACTATGTTGGAAGACCATGGGGCCCATTGTCCTTTATAAGAGACTGTGAGGGCATCATACATTGGTTAAATCCCCATGGGATCATCATATTGTCTGTATTGGTGGTCCAAGTTGTGGGGGGAATTCACTGTGGGGTGTCATATTTGTGTGTGACGCATTTATCATACTATATGGGTGCTAATGAAAGGGATATTGTATTAAGTGAGAACACAATGGGGAATCAGCAAAGGAAGTATTTCTTTTCACATGCCGCGTACACAGGTATGTCTTTTGTGATTGTGCCTATGTTCATATGTAAACAGGTTATGAGAATGCCACGGAGCAGTAAAAGCAAATCAGTGGTGACTCAACAACAGAAATGTATTTTTACACAAACAAAGGAGTAGCGTAGGTAAGGAATGATCACTAAACAGAACAAGTGATTAAGAAAAAAACAAACACATTAATACACAACGAGAGATATACCAGATGTAAATGTAATATGTGTATACTTGGATTCTTATAACACTAAATAACTGATATCACTAAGGTTAACTTAGTGCCAGTCACTCTGTCAGGGAAGCATCAGTGTCACCTCAGCTTTTGTTCCAATCTCACTTATCTAAATAATTTAATCTATCAACATACAGGCTCCAAGGGTACACCCTCTAAGCCGCAAGTCCAACTCTAGTGGGTAGCTCCCATCATTGAGTACCGTACGTATAAAGCAACTGCCAGGCTGATTCGGATCTTCTTCTGCAAATGGTGTTCAGTCTCCGGTGTTCAGTCTCCGGTGTTCAGTCTCCGGTGTTCAGTCTCCGGTGTTCAGACTCCGGTGTTCAGACTCCGGTGTTCAGACTCCGGTGTTCAGACTCCGGTGTTCAGACTCCGGTGTTCCTTCTGGAGTCGGTAGTCGGTGTTTGGTCTTCAGATTCCTTCCGGAGTGGTGGTCAGTTATCCGTGTAACTCAGGGCTTCTCTGGAGTCAGGTCTCCCATAGGTACCTCTACGGCAATGATGACTATAGGATTGCTACGCTGCTCTCATGTTTACTTCCTTTCAAGTATTAGTGCCAACTCCTCCCCTTCTTGGCCGTCCCAGGCTATTATATTAAACAACTGCACCACAACTGTCACATGACCAAGCATTTCTGTTAAACTCTTTCCTCGAGGAAAACCACACACTATTCTTCAGTTCTTTCTTGCCTTTTTCAACCAGCAGATGGTAATATTCACTTGCGGATACTGTATATGGGGAAAATATTTTGTGACACCATTATTTTTGAATATGATCTAATGGGCAGCAAAAGATTGAGAATTAAATTTCGGTTAGGAAAATGTAGAGGTGGGGCTGGAAATGACAGTTTTCAATGTATTTTTTTAATTGCCTTAAAGGAGTTTTCCACCTTCAATAAACATCGCTCCAAAAGCTTTATACATATAAAATTACTAAAACACTTCACAAACACGCCTTTCCCAAGTCCAATTCTGTTTCTCCAACACTTCTGTTTGTGTACTGGTTGCATAGGTGACTTGCCACGATTGCAGTGCACATCACCGCTGCAGCTAATCACTGAGCACAATTGCTGTTGAAATCAGCAAAGGAGCAGTAGCAGAGGCGGTGCTGTACCTGGCGAAGGTTAGTACCTGCTGTGTTTGGTATTGCGTACTTTGGGACTGTGTGTTTTTGAAAGTGGAAAACCCCTTTAACATGACAGTGTTGTTGATAAAATATTTCAGCATTTAAGGCCGCGCTTTTAATTTTTTTTCCAATGCCACACTAAAGCCCGCACTGTTGACCCCCATTGTAAACTGTTACTGTAGCCAAATGTTAATTAGAAAAGTAGATTCTAAAAATATCCTGTTTCTTCAAAGCAACTGAAATATGCTTTGTAATTTTGGACATCAGTTTGGCACATTATCAAATAGAAGGAAACTAAAAGACAAAATGTGCTGCCATCTTCAAGGTCATAGGCACTAAATCAAAATATAGAGTCAAAAGTAACTTCCCTCTTTGTCTCTTTTATTTCCAAAATTGTAGTATGACCTTTCCCAATTTGACATTACTTAGTGCACCACCATACTTGCATATGCTAGTTCTCAGGTAGCCGTCCAAAGAGAGCGGAAGGTAAATATTTGATATGGTCATTGCCTATTACCAGATTCAGGGTAGATGGAGTAAAGGCCACTTTACACGCTGCGATATCGTTACCGATATCGCTAGCGTGCGTACCTGCCCCCATCGGTTGTGCGACAAGGGCAAATCGCTGCCCGTGGCGCACAACAACGCTCAGAGCCATCACACATTCTTACCTGCCTAGCGACGCCGCTGTGACCGGTGAACTGCCTCCTTTCTAAGGGGGCGGTTCGTTCTGCGTCACAGCGACGTCACTAAGCGGGCGCCCAATAAAAGTGGAGGGGCGGAGATGAGCGGGACATAACATCCCGCCCACCTCCTTCCTTCCGCATTGCCGGTGGCCGCAGGTAAGGTGAGGTTCCTCGTTCCTGCAGTGTCACACATAGCGATGTGTGCTGCTGCAGGAACGACGAGCTACATCGTACACACAGCAGCAACGATAATTGGGAATAGGGGGGCATGTCACCAATTAGCGATTTTGCACGTTTTTGCGACGATGCAAAATCGCTCATAGGTGTCACACGCAACAACATTGCAACAACAACGCCGGATGTGCGTCACAAATTCCGTGACCCCAACAAGATCGCTTGAGCGATGTAGCATGTAAACCCGCCTTTATTGTAGGGCGACCAACTAAAAATGGGGTACAAAAGAAAAATTGTTTGCAGCACCTTTCTTTAAGAAAGGGACACAAGTCAGGGCCAAGGCATCCACTTGGCATCTATGGTATATCTAAATAGCCAGACAGCATCCCATCATGTGTATTCTATATCTTTATTCTGTAATAGCATACATAACGTTTCGCCCCACAAACGGGCTTTTTCAAGCATATGCTTGAAAAAGCCCGTTTGTGGGGCGAAACGTCACGTATGCTATGACAAAATAAAGATGTGGAATACACTTGATGGGATGCTGTCTGTCATTATTGGCTAAAAATGGAGGTCAATGGGATTTGTTTGCTCTGGTTCCTTAACATCTAGAGATTAAGGCAATGAAGTCAGAAAACAGATATGATTTTACTCTAGCACTGAAACATTGTACTCCAAAATAACAATGAAAGTCTACTGATACCATAAGACAGTGAAAACAAGTCTACATCAATTGCATATAAGTGATACCAACCTATAGAGGGCCCATGGCCAGTAATGTGACAAATCAGCTCAAAGTGAAGAACAAAATACAACTTCGGAAAATGTACTTTAGTTACCATATGATGACACCATTAAAGTTCAGGGTTTAAAAGATGCCACTTTTATTTTATTTATTTGGTGCACCATTACCATCGAGGCACAATATGATGCCAATATGATTGGTGGTACTATCATTTTGACACTACTGTTTTAGGAGTGCTCTCTGTGTGGCAGTATTTTTTAATATTAAATTCTGTAAATAACAGTGTGAGCAGCCTCTTCATACCTACTCACTCCTGGCATCTACAGTATTGGATTAGCGGGACGGCATGGACAACAGTGTAAGCAGCCTCTACTTACCCCAGCACTCCTGGAATTTTCAGTATTAGATCAGATAGAAAGGATGGACAGCAGAGTGAGCAACCTCTTTTTACCTCAGCACTCCTGGCATTTCTGGTATCTCCAGTATTAAATCAGATACACAGGATGGAAAGCAGTGCACAATGTCTTGGCTGGGACCCCATATGTTTTTTTTTAATTATTTGAATAAATATTTAAAAAAAACAGCTTGTAGTCCCCCCCAATTTTGATACCCATCCAAGATAAAGCTGACAGAATGGGTCTGATATTCCCAATCTGTGGAAGCTCATGGTTATTGGGCTCTCCCCAGCCTTAAAATAGCAGCCTGCAGCCACCCAGAATTGTTGCATCCATTAGATGCAACAATGTCGGCGCTTTACCCTTCTCATGCCTACTGCCCTGGTGCAGCGTCAATCGCGGTGACATAATAGGTTAATGACAGCTCACAGCTGCCATTAATCCCTAGATTAGTCATGGGAGGCTTTTTCAAAAAAATCCAGCACCGAATCCAGGAAATGTATTAAAAATTAATGACGTTTATTGAAACATATTAAAAAGTCCAAATAGGACTGGATTTTTTTGAAAAAGTCTCCATACAAGATTGCCAGCTGGTTTATCCTTGCACGTGTCTGGGAAGCATTGGTCTCCTTCATACGACAGGTGAGCGGATACATACACTTTCCTTGGACTTAGTCATGGGAGGCGTCTATGACACCCCTTTCATTACTAAGTGAAAGAAAATAAAACAAATGCCGAAAAAATCCTTTATTTGAAATAAAATACACACACCCTTTTTCACCCCTTTATTAACCCCAAAACACTCTTGAAGATCCGACATAATCCATACAAAGTCCCAAGACGTTCCTCAGCTCTGCTAAATCCAGAGCCTAGAGAGGGCAAACATGTCCGCTCTCTTCAGGTTCCAGGAAACACTGACAGCTGAGGGGGAGCCTGGCTGTGAGCAGTGAAGTCACTCAGTTCACCTGAGGTCACAGCTGGGTTCCCACGGTGTGACTGTCGTGGGCGGAGGAGGGGACGCTGCGCTCACCCACTGCTCGGGTCCGGCTGCTGCTGCTGCTCGGTGGTGGCTCGAGCGGTGGGCCGGATCCCGGGGACTCGAGCGGCGTTCCTCGCCCGTGAGAGAAAAGGGGTTTGGTTTTGGGGATTTATTGTCCGTGACGCCACCCACGGTTGTGGTGAGATTGGTGACACCACCGCTGCTCTGTACGGGGATCCCGGGAGAGATGACAGGGAGCAGCTTGGATGTTGGTTCTCCCCTCCGTGGGTAGGGGGTTAGTTGTCCCGGGGCCCGGTGATGGGGTAGGGATGGATGGCAGGCGGGTTACGGGGCCTGGTGAGGTGCAGGGTCGCGGGGGCAGCGCTGTGCCGCACGGCACAGTGGTGCTCACTCAGCCAATCAGGAACACAAAGTCTCCGGTAAAACAAACGGCTGGATGGATGGGTCCCACAGACGGCTGCGGTGTTTCTCCTCCCGGCAGGTTGATGGTGACTGCCTTTCCCTGCACCTGTGTAGCGTAGACGGCTCCAATGGGTTCCCACCGGTAACCCGCTCCCCAGCTTGGATATGTGCTGAAGGAGCCCCTTTTGCCCGCAGGCTCTGGCCCTGGGAACTTTAGCCTTGGCGGTGACTGTGTTTCCCTCTAATGGTTGGACTGTTGCCTTCTATTGGGACTTGACTGCTGGGAAACCCCGGAGGTTCCCTTCGCTAACGGATTTGACAATTTCAGCGGCGACTCCTAGCCTTGTCGGGGTCCGTAAGCCCTGCCGGTTGGTGCTGGCTTCTCTTTGCGTACCGGTCCGGTACCGCCGGGCCACCGCCCGTCCATGGTCCTTACGGCTAGCTCCAATAGGCCTCTCCTGCAGACGGTCACCACCGTCTGCCAACCTTGCTGTTCCGTCCGGGCCACACACCCGGACCGCCTTCAGACTGCTCTTTTACCACCTAACTTCTCCACTTCCAAAACTAATCTGCTCTCCTCTCCTCACTCTAAAACTCACTCTTTTCCCGCCTCCAGGACTGTGAACTCCTCAGTGGGTGGGACCAACCGCCTGGCCCACCCCCTGGTGTGAACATCAGCCCCTGGAGGGAGGCAACAAGAATTTTTGTTTGACTTAGGTGTGCCTGACCGGGGTGTGGGGTGTGTTGGTGTTGTTCTGTGATGACCTGGCTTGTCCAGGGCGCCACATTCCCCCTTAGTAAAATGCAGATCGTCCGCGGGCTGCCAGTCCATCACCGTTTTTTTTTTCACAACTGAAAAGAGAGAAAACGGTAACATATAATACAAGTATATTAACTCTTCCCACATCGGGAGGCACATTTCTTAAACGTTGCTGACGGTAATGGCTTCCGCTCTCTCCCACCCAAGCAACCTGGCCCTGATGCTGCCCCTAAGCAAATGGGCAGCACCCTTTGACCCCAGTCCAGCACAAGTTACCCGAGCGGGTTCTGTCCTTTTCAGGGGACCCACGTCCATGGGGAACCCCTGAAACCCCCCCGGAGGATCGCCACCGGTTGCAGTAGTGGCGGGCCTGGGCCATCTCTTTCCTCCAGGCCCATCCTCCAAATCAGCCTCTCTGGAGGCGGTAACGGTAAAGCCATAAAAACATATTTATTTACACACCACAAGTTCGTGGTTGCCCTGCCAGTTCTCGGGCTTGTCCGTAGCAGTTTCTACGCATAACTTGCAAACAGTCCCCATGGGGACAACAGTTGCCGGCAATGACCGGTTCTAATCAGGGTTGGTCAATCAGGTGAACTTCTTCAGTAATCATCTTTTGTTATCATTCATTAAAACTTTCAAACGGTACTTTGGTGGTCCCAACGGGGACAACTTGCAACGGGACTCCGCTGCCATTACTCGGACTCCTCGGTGTCGGCCGGGGGAGGGGGCGCGGTAGACACTCGGGCCTCTTGGCTGCCCCTCAGCTTTGCATCCAACGCGAACCACCCCTTCTCCCCGCAGTGCCGGGTGTACTGCACTAGGTCTCCCGGCATTAGGTTGCGGCCCGGGTGTTCCTCCGGGAGGTGGGCGTTGACATCTCGCCGGGCTACAAAGACTTCGGCCTCCAGGCCCGGCTCGTAGATAAATCCATAGCCCCGGCGGACATCAAACCGCCTCCCCTGCCCTTCGTAGAGTGGGCCCCGGACACGGAAGGTCGCTTGACGGAGGCTTTCCTTTTCCCGGATCGTGCGGGACACCAACTCCGCCTTCTTTCTCTCCCTCTCGGCGATCTCCGGGCCCAGCGGCGTCGGCTCCCTGTCCTAATACGGGGCTGCTGCGAGCTCCGGCGCACAGGTCGGGCCCCGCGAGACCTTCTGGACACTGCCCACCACTGGCAATCTGGATGGAAGGTCCCGCGGTGACTTGGCCTGGGGTGCTGCCCTGCAGCGGCAACCCGGCACAACCTCAGCCGAGGTGTGGGGGATGGGCGCAGGGGTCCTCTTCCGCTGGGCCTCCTGCACGGAGCGGCCTGTCGGCTCCGGCTCGGGAGAAGTCTCCGCAGATGCCTCCGGTTCAGGCTTCAGCACCTTCCACGGAAGCAATTCCGATCGGTCACGGGCTCCGGCTGCAGGCCGATCCGCCTGGGCGGACGTGCGGGGTACCGCTACCAGTGGCGGTGGTAGCGGGCCTAGTGGTGGGGTCGCGGCAGCCAACACGGGTAGCGAGGGAGGTAGCAGGGCGAGCGGGTATGGACCGGGTCCCTCGGCCGCGATGACCGACCCACTAGGGGTACAGGGGCATGGGTCACTCACCCTCCCTTCCGAAACTCCCTCCTCCTCGCGTCTCCGTACGGTCGCCACAACCTCCGCCATGTCGGCCTCCCACTCCTCCAAGAGGAGTTGCATTTTGACCTGCAGCCGTTGTTGAAGCTGAGCGGTCCGGACCTCCACCCACGCCGCGGTTCCAGGCGCGGGGGCTACGGTGCTGCTGGACAGCATATACATGGCTCCGGCGGCCTCTTCCAGGAACCAGCAACAAGATGGCCGCAGGGTCCTGGCGTCCCTGCTTTTATAGCCACGGGCTACATGCGGCCAGACGCCATCAGTCCCCCTTAGCCTTTTTCCTGCTTCTCCTCTACAGGGGCGGGGTCTAGGCCTTCGCGCCTCCACTGCTCGAGGAGACGCTCGAGCGAGAATTTTTCGCGCCCAAGATGGCGGCTTCTCCAAATTTTCGGCCGGACACCTCCGGCGGTCACAAGGCGCACCTCTACCAGACGGCAGAGCGGTAAGATCCTGTTTGTGACGCCAAGTTGTCGCGGGCGGAGGAGGGGACGCTGCGCTCACCCACTGCTCGGGTCCGGCTGCTGCTGCTCGGTGGTGGCTCGAGCGGTGGGCCGGATCCCGGGGACTCGAGCGGCGTTCCTCGCCCGTGAGTGAAAAGGGGTTTGGTTTTGGGGATTTATTGTCCGTGACGCCACCCACAGTTGTGGTGAGATTGGTGACACCACCACTGCTCTGTACGGGGATCCCGGGAGCGATGACAGGGAGCAGCTTGGATGTTGGTTCTCCCCTCCGTGGGTAGGGGGTTGGTTGTCCCGGGGCCCGGTGATGGGGTAGGGATGGATGGCAGACGGGTTACGGGGCCTGGTGAGGTGCAGGGTCGCGGGGGCAGCGCTGTGCCGCACGGCACGGTGGTACTCACTCAGCTAATCAGGAACACAAAGTCTCCGGTAAAACAAACAGCTGGATGGACGGGTCCCACAGACGGCTGCGGTGTTTCTCCTCCCGGCAGGTTGATGGTGACTGCCTTTCCCTGCACCTGTGTAGCGTAGACGGCTCCAATGGGTTCCTACCGGTAACCCGCTCCCCAGCTTGGATATGTGCTGAAGGAGCCCCTTTTGCCCGCAGGCTCTGGCCCTGGGAACTTTAGCCTTGGCGGTGACTGTGTTTCCCTCTAACGGTTGGACTGTTGCCTTCTATCGGGACTTGGCTGCTGGGAAACCCCGGAGGTTCCCTTCGCTAACGGATTTGACAATTTCAGCGGCGACTCCTAGCCTTGTCAGGGTCCGTAAGCCCTGCCGGTTGGTGCTGGCTTTTCTTTGCGTACCGGTCCGGTACCGCCGGGCCACCGCCCGTCCACGGTCCTTACGGCTAGCTCCAATAGGCCTCTCCTGCAGACGGTCACCACCGTCTGCCAACCTTGCTGTTCCGTCCGGGCCACACACCCGGACCAACTTCAGACTGCTCTTTTACCACCTTACTTCTCCACTTCCAAAACTAATCTGCTCTCCTCTCCTCACTCTAAAACTCACTCTTTTCCCGCCTCCAGGACTGTGAACTCCTCGGTGGGTGGCACCAACCGCCTGGCCCACCCCCTGGTGTGAACATCAGCCCCTGGAGGGAGGCAACAAGGATTTTTGTTTGACTTAGGTGTGCCTGACCGGGGTGTGGGGTGTGTTGGTGTTGTTCTGTGACGACCTGGCTTGTCCAGGGCGCCACATGACCTCCGACAACCTAACTGCCAGAATGTCAGCGTGCCCTGCACTCTACCCACATTTTGAAAGTGAAAGAGACTGCTGGAGTGGGGGTTGCAGCTATGCTCTGCAATCCACCCGCACTGTGAAATTGACTGCCAGAATGGGAATGATGCTGTACCCTGCACTCTGACAGTCCTGCAGTCAGGTCACCAGAGATCCTATCATGGGAAATCAGCTGTGAACTCCAGTGAACTAACTGATGTCACCTTCTCACAGACAGGTCCCCCTTGTCAGTGTTTCCCAGAGCCTGAAGATAGCAGACATGATTTCCCTCTCTCCAGGCTCCGGATGTTGCAGAGCTGAGGATCGTCGTGGAACTTTGTATGGATTAAATTGGATCTGCAAGGATATTTTGGGGTTTATAAAGATGTTTGTAAAGGAATCCAGCTCACCCACGTCTGACCTCACCGCGTCTCAAACTCGGATCCGGCCCTGCCCTGGCCGCACAGCAATGAAAATAAAGAGAACGATCCAGCTGAGTGACCAGGTGATTTATTTCAGTGCAGTTCAGACAAGGCATACGGTCGTGGTTAACGCGTTTCTGGCTTAACGCCCTTAATCATAACAACTAGTGAATGTTGCCAGTGCCGCTATATACCCCTCTCTCCTTCTGGGGCAATTAAGCGAAAATGGGAACATATGTGTCAGCAAACAAAGCTGGATTAGATAGAAGTGGACAAGTGAAAAAATATATATGTAAAACAAGATGCTTTTGTGAGGACCACGTATGAATGCTCTATTGGTTAATTTAATTATTACATTTCCTTGATAATCAAAAACAGGGAACTTATGTAGAGAAAATGCTGAGAAATAAATGAATGTACCATACATTCATGCTATCTGTAATATGTACTTATAATGATAAAAAGAGAATCAAATTTATTTGTATGACTCTGCTATTTATTTATTTATTTATCTGTTATTACTATTTATATTTTTTTATGTAATTATTATAAAGGTGTATGAATGAAAATATAGAGCGATCATATGGAGTCTCACAAGTATATCAATATGATTGAATATAAAATGTAAAATATAAAGGTGGAAAACATACATAAAGTGAACAGTGAATAATCATAAAGATTTTTAATTTTTAAGATTTTTATTGCAGTTATAAAGAATGTTACTGTACTGCGATTTTAATCGCAATTACAGTCTTTTTTCTACGCAGAGGGTATTATTTTTTCCCCCTTTTTGGAGACCTTTGGTGTTGATGGAAATACTGTAGACAACTATGGTGATTCTTTGGCATAAGCATGCTTGTTTGCTTACAGCAGCATTTTGGTCCAGTGTGTCACTGGTTGTATTTATCTACCCATTATTGAGACCATTTTTAGGTGGTTAATCCAATGTTATTTTGTTTTCTCAGTAATTGACAGTAATTCTGTAGTCTATTGTGTCAAAAACTTTAAATTGGCTACTTGGTATTGTTTTAAAACTATTTTGATAAATTTGACAACGGCTTTGGCTGCTGAGGTGCCATGTGTTTTTTCAATTGCTATTTTAATCTGCATGTTAGTGCAGTGGTTTAAAACCCTTCCATGACTAAATTGTTATTGTATCTGAAACAGTGTTTGTTAATATCAATTTTATCCTGTTTGAAACTAAAAACTATTGTACTTCACAGAAACATCTCATGAATGAACGCATAATTTGGTTTTTATCGCAAAAACGATTCTTAAATTAATTGATGTAGGACTTCGTTCACATTGATTTATGATGACACGGATCTTCCCATGTCCAACGCACCAGTTGTTTCTTATTATAAGAACATTTTAAAGAAAAACTGACAAAGGACTGTGCTTACATTCACCGACAGTGATATGAATTTTTCATCATTTTTCATCATATTTGGCTTGGAGATTCCCTAAAAAGATCGCAACTGTGTCATCAGCCTCATACAAAGGAATTTTTCTTGTTTTTCCAAACATAATGAACTGCTTTATCTCAATTATCATGGATTACTTGAATTAACCATTTATAAGCAATATATATATAAAAAATGGTATTTGCTACAATGTCTGATGAATTTGTATATAATTTTTAATGTTTTTTTATCATATTCATAGAAATATGATAAATATGTATCACTTTAATCAATTTTCAGACAAATTGTTGGTTTTTCAGTTTTTTTAAGAAAAATTTTAATGAAAAAATGTTTTCATGAAAAATCTTTATGATTACTCACTGTTCACTTTATGTATGTTTTCCACCTTTACATTTTACATTTTATATTGTATCATATTGATATTATACTTGTGAGACTCCATATGATCACTCTATATTTTCATTCATACACCTTTATAATAATTACATAAAAAATATAAATAGGAATAACAGATAAATAAATAAATAGCAGAGTCATACAAATAAATTTGATTCTCTTTTTATCATTATAAGTACATATTACAGATAGCATGAATGTATGGTACATTCATTTATTTCTCAGCATTTTCTCTACATAAGTTCCCTGTTATTGATTATCAAGGAAATTTAATAATTAAATTAACCAATAGAGCATTCATACGTGGTCCTAACAAAAGCATTTTGTTTTACATATATATTTTTTCACTTGTCCACTTCTATCTAATCCAGCTTTGTTTGCTTACACATATGTTCCCATTTCCGCTTAATTGCCCCAGAAGGAGAGGGGGGTATATAGCGGCACTGGCAACATTCACTAGTTGTTATGATTAAGGGCGTTAAGCCAGAAACGCGTTAACCACGACCGTATGCCTTGTCTGAACTGCACTGCAATAAATCACCTGGTCACTCAGCTGGATTGTTCTCTTCATTTTCTTTATAAAGATGTGTGTATTTTATTTCAAATAAAGGATTTTTCAATGTTTTTGTTTTATTTCTTTTGACTTACAGGATTAGTAATGGAGGTGTCTCATTGACCACTCCTCATTACTAATACAGGGGTTGATTACAGCTCTGATTTTTGACAAATCACAGCTGTCATTAGCCCTTTATGTTACCCCAATTGCCATAGCACTAGGGCAATCAGAATGAGCTGGGCAAAGTGCCAGGATTGGCACATCTAATGTGATGTGCCAATTTTTGGCAGCTGCAGGCTGGTATTTTTAGGCTGGAGGGGCCAATATCCATTTCGCCTGCCATCCAAATAATACCAGCCCCCACCTGTCTGCTGTAACGTGGCTAAATATAAAAAATGGGAGGGGGGCCCTATGTCTTTTTTTCCCCCTCTATTTTGATATTCAGCCATGGTAAATCTCACAGGTGGGGCCTGCAGGTCACAGCTGTTTTACCCATGCTAGCTATCAAGATGTGGGGGGAGCATATGTCATTTTTAAAAAAATATTTATTTATTTATTTTTACACTAGCATACAGCAAATTGACTGAAACTAAACACAGATGCTAACACAGGGTGGGGGTCTTATGTGGCAGTCTATAACCAATCACAACTGCTATACACAGAGCGTGGGTGGGGGAAGCTGTGAATATTCATGAACCTTAATAAGCGGGCCCGGAAGAGAATCTGACTGCAGCGTGATCCTCTGGGAAACACGTTATGTATACATATCCTGCCCCTACTACCATTTAACTTCCACCACAGCCTCCTAGCGTGTATTACAGTGATTTTACAGCCCTGAACATCTCGTCCCCATTGACTTGTATGGGGTTCGTTGTTCGGCAAGAAGTTCGCTCACCAAACCTGATTTTTTTTTTTCCCGTGCAGGTTCGGCGGACCCGTATATATCCACGGGTTCACTCATCACTATCACAGATGATACATCATCACTAGAGATATTATAAAAAGCATTTTATAACATTTAAAAAAATGCATGAGGATTTTGCTCTTTCAGCCGACCCTGCAGCTTCAGTTGCACTCACTAATCCCTTTCTAGATCTTGTCGTCTTCTAAAAAATCATTAAGCTTTCTAACTACACAAGTAATATCCCAGAGGAGTATATTATGACCCCATGAAACATGAGTAATACTGGAACGATTGCCACTTTGCAATCTGTCCAAGTTGTTGGGCACACATCCCAGAGAATTACTGTATTGTTCTGCTGCTGAATGGCTTTGATCTCACATATTTCCAGCAATCTGACAGTTATTAGGTGATTATAGCAGTTATTGCCCCCTCCACCCCTCTCTTTGACCCATTTAAAGGCAAATATTTAAGCTTGTAATGTCCAAAACTTGTACTGTATCACATAAAGTAGTTTGCCAATGTAATAAGGTGGCAATGGCTACCATATTACCAATTCGGACTATATTTCTCCTTTTGAATGCAAACTCCATGACAGCCCACTGGAGCCCTGCAATTGCATTGTGGTGGTACCTTTGGGAAGACAGTTGGACTCTCTGAGGAATTAAATAATTGGGATCAGACATATTGCTGATCTTACAACATCATAGGGCAAGTGTCACAATGCGACTGCAGGATAGTGAGAGACAGGGGGCTCCCATACTGTCCCTCATGCTAAGGTTCCCTAGGCTATCCCTAACTTCAGGGTTACCCTTAACGGTGGAGAAGCCTGAGTCCCATACCTGGCTACTCTCCTGTCCAGAACTAATCTTTCCCACCCTCCAAGGGAAGGAAGGGGTAGGAGTATGATAGCAACCCAGATAAAGACAGACAGGAGAAATCCAAAACTCACATATACTGCAAACTCACAGGGACAAACAGTAAGACACGAAGAAGAAAAGCAAGAGAAGTAAAGCAGCAACAGAAGGACAACAAGGGTTAACACTAGTGATGAGTGAATAGTAACTATTCATGTTTGGATGATTCGTAATGAATCCCAGAGTACTATTCCAGTATCCGTTACTAATAAACCTAATGTAAGTCAATGGGGAACCAAGCATGTTTCTGGAAAAACCTCTAGAAAAATTCTCGGGTTCCCCATTGACTAGCCTTAGGTTTCTTATTCATGACAAATACTTGAATAGTACTTTGGATTTCATTACGAATAATCTGAACAAGAATACTTATTATTCATGTGATGCCCCTCAACTAGTCAAGGTGTCACAGGGAACTGCACTCCTTTTTCCTATGATGCAGAACCCATCCTCCATGGTTCTGGGATCCTAACTATTGGTATTGCTTCCATCAGCATTCAAATCCTAGTCACCTTACACCACACCCTGTCAGGCATACCAGTGGGTGGTCTAGCTGGAATAGGGCCACCCGCCTAGGGGTCAGGCAGACTGGTGGGAGGGACTTGGTCAGTGAGTGGTAGACCTCAGAAAGTGAGGAGCTGGGGGAGTTGTAGCTCCCTGGGAGACTTTGGCTAGGTCGCAGACGGTGGTCTGGGACTGGAGGAGTCGGAGACCCGGTTGCAGGGTATTACAGAAAGGTGCAAGACTTAAGGCCCTGCCACAGACAGAGATAAATCTGCGGCAGATCTGTGGTTGCAGTGAAATTGTGGACAATCAGTGCCAGGTTTGTGGCTGTGTACAAATAGAACAATATGTCCATAATTTCACTGCAACCACAGATCTGCCAAAGATTTATCTCTGTGTGTGACGGGGCCTTTAGTTTTGGAGAACGGTCGGCATCGGAATATCTAGTAACTGGACTGGTAACGAGCACGGCGGGGTACTGGACTCTAGATCAGGGAGTAGCTTCACGCAACCTGATAATTAACCTGTGGAGGATAGTCTCTTTATGAACTTTCTGTGCTGATCAGCCATTAGAGAAGTTAGCAGACAGAGTGCCAGAATCTACTGTATAGTCACCACAGATCCTGACGCCGCCATGACAGTCGGCGATGTCTGCAAAAATCTCCTTCTGACAGTAAGTCAGCTTTGGCAGTGGTAGGGACTGATGCTTAGTTTGGTACATCATCATAGGGTATTAATATTGCTATTTGTAAGAGAAATCCACATACTAGAATATATTACAGCCACATAGGCAAGAAAGAGTTAAAGGAAAACTCCAGAAAAAAGTCCTGGCATATGAGTTTGCTATTCCTGTGTCATGCTCGGACCCTCAGGCCTGCACTGGATGTAACACAGTATGTCAGTTTTATTGGATTTCTTCCTGTAAATATATGAGTAGAAAATTCCCTGCCTGAAGTGCAAACCTGTTAAAATTTGGTGTGCTGACATTTTTTCCAGCAGGTGAATTTCCATTTGAATTGGATGACTGGAGATCTATATTTCAGCCTCCATGAGGGAACCATTGCTTCATCATAGTTTTTGCCTATTGTAAAATATTAAATTTCAATTCTGAGATTGACGTATGGGTCGATTTCACGGATGTTTCATGTTGGTGTTGGTCTTCCACTAGAATAGTTGCGGCAATTCCCTGAACGTTAAACTGCTGTATAGTAGCATGAAGAACTGAGGAATCGTTGGGTCTCGTGGTGAGACACTACAATGAGAAGGTTCTGGAATCACTTTTAAGTGGTGGCATATTTGGTCTCCACTTAGCAAACTGCACATAACCAGCAATATTCTTTTTGGAGCAAAGTGTAGTGAAGTTTATATATACCATGTATGTGTATATATATATATATATATATATATATATATATATATATATATATACACAAAAGTTTGGACACAGCTTCTCATCTCTAGAACAACTGTTAAGAGGAGACTTTGTGCAGCAGGCCTTCATGATAAAATAGCTGCTAGGAAACCACTGCTAAGGACAGGCAACAAGCAGAAGAGACTTGTTTGGGCTAAAGAACACAAGGAATGGACATTAGACCAGTGGAAATCTGTGCTTTGGTCTGATGAGTCCAAATTTGAGATCTTTGGATCCAACCACCGTGTCTTTGTAGAAAAGGTGAATGGATGGACTCTACATGCCTGGTTCCCACCGTGAAGCATGGAGGAGGAGGTGTGATGGTGTGGGGGTGCTTTGCTGGTGACACTGTTGGGGATTTATTCAAAATTGAAGGCATACTGAACCAGCATGGCTACCACAGCATCTTGCAGCGGCATGCTATTCCATCCGGTTTGCGTTTAGTTGGACCATCGTTTATTTTTCAACAGGACAATGACCCCAAACACACCTCCAGGCTGTGTAAGGGCTATTTGACTAAGAAGGAGAGTGATGGGATGCTACGCCAGATGACCTGGCCTCCACAGTCACCAGACCTGAACCCAATCGAGATGGTTTGGGGTGAGCTGGACCGCAGAGTGAAGGTAAAAGAGCCAACAAGTGCTAAGCATTTTTGGGAACTGGCTACTTTGAAGAACCTAGAATATAAGACATATTTTCAGTTGTTTCCCACTTTTTTAAGTATTTCATTCCACATGTTTTCATTTATAGTTTTGATGCCTTCAATGTGATTCTACAGTTTTTAGAGTCATGAAAATAAAGAAAACGCTTTGAATGAGAGGGTGTGTCCAAACTTTTGGTCTGTACTGTGTATGTGTATGTGTGTATATATATATAAAAAAAAAAATAAAAACGTTACATTTTATTGCAACATATTAAAAACTAGGATAGAACCAGAAATTTCCTGCACCTTTAAAGCCATAGGAGGGGAGATCGTCTAAAAGGATCAGCAACTGGACAGCGCCCTTGCCTGTATACTGTACGTATATTGTTTACTACAAAGTTCCTCTTATATTTGCATCTATCTAAACTCAATGCAGTAAAATTGCCTAAAGTTTTTGATAGCTGCCTTTTTCTCTATCTAGCTACCAATTTACTTTATTTTCAGAAGATGCAACTATATTCAGGACACTTGAAAAGTAAGAAAAAAAAAGATTCTCCCATCCCCTTTCCCCAAACAATTTATATGCATGTATTTAGTTCTTTCAAAGACAAGATTAGAAATTACATTACATGATCAGTCCAATCCTCCATTAGTGAGAAATCAATGATTGAATTAATATGCAAAAGAAGCTGAAGAGCTATTTGTAGATCTGAAGCTTCTGTCAATCCAGCTCTATTCCCGACTAACGCAACCTCCTCCTGCTTGAGTGCAAAAAAGATCTGCATTATATCGTCTCCAGAGGAACCTGAAGACCAAATACCATCTGCAGAGGAACCCGGAGACCAAATAAAGAATGCCAACTCCAGAGGAAACCGAAGAACAAATACTGAATACCGTCTCCAGAGGGACCTGAAGACCAAATACCATCTGCAGAGGATTCCGGAGACCAAATACAAAATACCGACTCCAGAGGAAACCGAAGAACAAATACTGAATACCGTCTCCAGAGGAACCTGAAGACCAAATACCATCTTCAGAGGAACCTGAGAACCAAATACTGAATACCGTCTCAAGAGGAACCCGAAAACCAAATACCATCTGCAGAGGAACCTGAAGACCAAATACAGAATACCGACTCCAGAGGAAATTGACGATCAAATACCAAATACCATCTCCAGAGGGACCTTAAGACCAAATACCATCTGCAGAGAAACCCAAAGACCAAATACAGAATACCAACTCCAGAGGGACCTGAAGACCAAATACCATCTGCATAGGGACCTGAAGAGTGAAGACCAAATACCATCTGCAGAGGAACCCGAAGACCAAGTACAGAATACCAACTCCAGAGGAAACCGAAGAGGAAATACTGATTACCGTTTCCAGAGGAACTCGAAGACCAAATACCATCTGCAGAGGAACCCGAGAACCAAATATCAAATACTGTCTCCAGAGAAACCCGAAAACCAAATATTATCTGTAGAGGAAGGCCAAACTTTGTGGGCAAGCACCACAGATAGAACCTCAATCCATAGAAAGACCAGAATGCACTGTCAAACACCGAAGACAGTATACTGGAGACCAACAAATGAACATTTGATCCAGTGCAATGTCCAAGTGTGCCAGGCCATTACTTCCCACCTTGATGTATGGTGCTAAGAGAGTATAACTAATTACAGAAGTTAGACTATTGAAGCAGATAATTGCAAAGCAACAGCGTTAAGCCTAGTGTACCATCAAGATGGATAGACTCATATAGTACTTTCCCTACATAACCGTATACAGTAGGGTGACACTGACGCTCCTATAACAGAAAGGGTGGGATTAGATTAATGCTAGTGAAATTTGTTAACTAGAGCCTTTAGTAGTTACAAGTAATAGATCAGTCCATTGTTGCCCGGCTTATTGCCCTTTGTGAATTGATTTGCCTTTTCTTAAACATTTTGTATCATTAATTGATTACCTGTCCTGCGTCTAATTCCTTGTTGCTGTAAAATAAATACTTGTTGTGGGTCACCACTGTCGCCTTTCTTGCATCGTTGCATTCCTGGCACTTGTTTACATATATGCAGTTTGTATTGTAAAATCTGGAGACAGATCTGCATTAAAGGGGTTGTCCACTACTCGGACAACTCCTTCTCATTCTTCATGTTTGCCACCATAAAATACAAAAAGCTTATACTCATCTCCAGTCCGGTGCTGTTCCAACTGTGCCAGCATTCGTGTTCCCTGGGCTCACATGAGGTAAGGCCGCTTTACACGCAACGACATCGCTAATGAGATGTCGTCGGGGTCACGAAATTCGTGACGCACATCCGGCCTAGTTAGCGACGTCATTGTGTGTGAAACGTATGAGCGACCGCTAACGAGCAAAAATACTCACCTTATCGTTGCTCATTGACATGGTCCTCCATTCCCAAATATCGTTGCTGTTGCAGGACGCAGGTTGTTCGTCGTTCCTGTGGCAACACACATAGCTATGTGTGACACCGCAGGAATGAGGAACCTCACCTTACCTGCAGCCGCCCGCAATTAGGAAGGAAGAAGGTGAAGATCCCACTCATCTCTGCCCCTCCGCTTCTAATGGGTGACTGCTTAGTGATGTCGCTGTGACCCCGAATTAACCACCCTCTTAGTAAGGAGGCGGTTCACCGGTCAGAGCGACGTCGCTAGGCAGGTAAGAAGTGTGACGGGTCCGAGCGATGTTGTGCACCACGGGCAGTGATTTGCCCGTGACGGACAACCGACTGGGGTGGGTACGCATGTTAGCGATCTCGCTAGCGAGATCGAAGTGTGTAAAGTGGCCTGTAGTTACATCAGCGAGCCCCGTGCCCAATCATTGCCAGATTCACTGTCCCTTCGGACACCTAAGTAATCAACAGGAAGTGAGAGCTGTGGGTGGCTCCTCACTTCCTGTTACTTACTTATATATCCACATGGACAGTGAAGTCGGCGGTGATTGGTGGACAACCCCTTTAGGCTACATCCTTTTTTTGTTTAAGCTATGCCCTTCAAGCATTGTTTTTTCCTTTTTGTAAGTGAGATGTAAAAGCATTTTGCACATTAAAAAAAAGGTCTAATATTTAACAGTCAATGCATAATTTTGGGTAAAATCTGGAACATTTTCTAACAAAATAAATGCTTGCTCACAGAATTAAAATGTCTTATTTTATTCTGTTTGAGTGCAAGTATACATGAAAGACATTAAAAAGGTTAAGGACTCAATTCATTATTCTATACCCTCCTTTTTTTCCTTTTTTTGGGTGTTTGTTTTCCATTTACGCCTAATTCTTTTAATTTGCGCCTTTTTAAAAGTATTTTATGTGTTGGCCTATTTTTCTTATGTTCATCATTGCGGTCGGAGTTTAAAGTTTGCTGATTCACCAATCGTTATTTTTTTTTTTTTTTTTTTAAAGTCTCAAAATTTTGTACAAATGTACTTTGACCTGTTTTTAGGTATGCAAGTTATTTTGATGGGATTTTTGCACCAAATTGTAAAATGTTCAACTTTTTGATTTAAAAAGTTGCAAAACAGATTAAAAGAAAAAATAAAGACTATTCTCAAATGTGCACAAAATTCATGATGACTTGTGTTCACCATTTTGAACATTTTTAGTGAAAAAAATAGCAATGAATAGCAGAAGACAAAAAGAAAAGTGAGTTATAAAAAAACCTTCACATGATGGAACGTACAAAGGTGCACAATCTAAGTAATGAAAATGAAGGGTTGGCTACAGCTCCCCAAAAGTTTATTGAAATTGAGGTTAGTTAGTTAAGGAAGAAGACCGCCGACTGATAAACAAATGACCTTGGAAAGAAAGTCACTATAGACACCAAACTAATGGTCTTTTTATATCCAGGACAGTAAATATGACAAGAAGCCTGCTATGTCAGAGGAAGAAAGATTTCACTGATAGCACTAGGAATCTGTCTCCAGGTTTTACTACCCCATCTGAGAGCAGTATGATGTAGGTGCACAGACCCTGGTTCTAGCAATGTATCACTAAAGGGCTCATTCAGACATCAGTTTCTTGCACATAAGCTTTATCCTTGTATTTCACAGAAAGAACTTGTATCTATATGGAGCTCATCACACACACACGTCAGAATTTCATACAAATCTCAGATCAAACTCGCCAATACAAGTGTTACAAACTGGCGACGCAGATGCCCCTGCGGTTTCTAATCCGTCTGGGCGCCGGCCTCAGATCCTGGCAGTGCCAAGGGTAGTTCAGCTTGCTGCTCATGGTTTTTGTGATGCAACAGCGATCTTGCTAGCGATGTCGCTGTGTGTGACATCCAGCAACGACCTGGCCCCTGCTGTGAGGTCACCGGTCGTTGCTGAATGTCCTAGACCATTTTTGGGTCGTTGCTCTCCCGCTGTAAAGCACACAACACTGTGTTTGACAGCAAGAGAGCAACGATCTCAATGTGCAGGGAGCCGGCTTCTGCGGACACTGGTAACCAAGGTACACATCGGGTAACCAAGCAAAGCACTTTGATTGGTTACCCGATATTTACCTGGGTTACTAGCGTCCGCAG
Organism: Anomaloglossus baeobatrachus; assembly: GCF_048569485.1. Taxonomy (NCBI): domain Eukaryota; kingdom Metazoa; phylum Chordata; class Amphibia; order Anura; family Aromobatidae; genus Anomaloglossus; species Anomaloglossus baeobatrachus. Next base: position 634,372,308 of record NC_134355.1, read on the forward strand.
CTTCTAGAAGCCGGCTCCCTACTCCCTGCACACGTAGCTAAGGTACACATCAGGTAAGTATAAGCAATGCGCTTTGCTTAGTAACCCGATGTGTACTATGGTTATCAAGCACAGCGTTGTTACACGGGTCGCTGGTGGCTGATCTCTGATCGCTGTGGAGCTCTGCCTGTTTGACAGCTCACCAGCAACCATGTAGTGACGCTCCAGCGATCCCTGCCAGGTCGGATCGCTAGTGGTATCGCTGGAACGTCGCTTAGTGTGACGGTACCTTAAATGTGGAGCATTGGCAACTGAACATTTGCGGACTGAATTACCTTTGGCAAAGATTAAGTCCCTAAAAGATCCCACAGCGCATGCTCTGGCTATTCAGCATGTTTCGGGTTCTAAGTCCCAAAAATCCTTTATTGCGCATGCATAACTTGACTAGTTATGAAAAATAGAGGCTCCCCCACAATATTATTATTTTTTTTTTTTAAATCATTTAAATAAATAATAAAAAAACAATTTTGGCTCCTGCCCAATTTTGATAACCAGCGCAGATAAAGCAGACATCTGGGGACTAGTAATTTCAGGATGAGAAGGTCCATAGTTATTTGGGTCCTCTATAGCCTAAAAATAGCAGCCCACAGCCACTCCACAATTGTCATATCCATTAGATGCGCTAATTGTGGTGCTTTACCCAGCTCATCCCAATTGCTTTGGTTCGGTGGCAATCAGAGTAATATATGGGGTTGATGATCAATGTCATTTGTCAAAAATCACAGATGTCATCAAATCCTGAGTCAGTAATGGAGAGGTGTCTATGAGACACCCCATTACCAACCCAGTAAGTAAAAAGAAAAAAACAACAACAAATAAAAATTTGTTATTTTGAATAAATAAAAACACCCCCTTTTTCACCAATTTAGTAACCCCCAAAACACCACCGCAGGTCTGATGTAATCCATTTGACATACCACAGGTACCACATTTTGTCATTGTCCAGACGACATCATATCAAGATAACCACTTAGTGACTCCCCTAAAGAAACCACTGAAATGCCATATGTCTATAAAACTTCATTTTATTAAATCATTTAAAATTCATGACAGTATATATTTGGCAGAAAATTAGGGCAGTAGAAATCGCAAGTGCAAACCCCTCCTAACTCAGAAGGGGTGAGTGCGGGCACACAAAGACATACATGCAGGTCAATTCCCAGCATACATAATATTTGTATAGCTAAACAGTCAAAATACCTGGGAAAAATTACAACAGGAGTACCTAGAGTGTTTTAACCTACACGACAATACCAATAACCACTCAAAAAACGACAGTCGCATTTAAATGTAAGTCATGTATACACACAAGGACATCCCTCATATACTTGTGCAGCAGAGCATCAACCTTGTGGTGGGGCCCAGGGGAGAGGTACAACCCTCCAATTAATTCACGTTGTGCCCCCAAAATAATATAAAGTTACAGCCTCCACCCCCTACCAGGTTAAGCCCTGCTACCACTCAGGGGTCATGACTGATGTAATCCATACAACATCCCATGACCATCCCGACTCTGCTACATCTGGAGGCCATGGTGAGCGGTGACATTAGAACAGTTGAATTGACCTCAGGTGAACTCAGTGCCAGACTGTCAGACTGCATGTCATGGCTGCAGCGCAGTACGACAGTTCGGCACTGAGTTCACCTGAGGTCACTTCTGTCAGTTCTCAGGATACACTTTGTGTGAGCAACCAGCTATTACCTCAGGGGAACTCAGTGCTGCACTGTTAGACTGCATGTCATGGTGCTAGGGAAGTCCTACAGTGGGACACTGAGTTAACCTGAGTTAACTTCTGTTGGGTCTCATAATACTCTCTGTGTGAGCCACCAGCTGTGACCTCAAGTGAACTCCGTGCCAGACTGTTGGACTGCGTGTCACAGCAGCAGTCTAGTCTGACAGTCTGGCACTGAGGTCGCCTGAGGTCACATTAGTCGGTTTTCATGGTACCCTCTGTGGAAGCCACCAGGTGTGACCTCAGTGCCAGACTGTCAGACTGCATAACATGGTGGGAGTGTAGTCTGACAGTCTGGTAGCTGTGAGGGCTGGAAGCCTAAAAGGAGCCTGAGTTCACAGCCTCCAGGTGTCCCAACAGCTGAAAACTCCAGGAAACCTAAAGGTTCCATTAAAGCTACCAGGTTGACAGCTGGAGACCCAGTGGCTGTAAGTTATGGTAATTTAATCCTCCCTATATCTGTGACCTAGTCTCCCGGTACCTACCTGCACGCAACCTCAGATCCTCACAAGATCTACTTCTCTACTTCTCTCTTATTTCCTCTTCCCACAATCGCGTACAAGATTTCTCCCGTGCCTCCCCCATACTCTGGAACACTCTACCACAACATATCAGACTCTCCCCTACCATGGAAAGCTTCAAGAGGAACCTCAAGACCCACCTCTTCCAACAAGCCTAAAGCCTACAATAGCCCTCAGTCCAGTAGACCACTGCGCAACCAGCTCTGTCCTCACCTATTGTACCATCACCTATTCCCTGTAGACTGTGAACCCTCACGGGCAGAGTCCTCTCTTCTCCTATACCAGTCTGTTTTGTACTGTTAATGATTGTTGTACGTATACCCTCTTTCACTTGTAAAGCGCCATGGAATAAATGGCGCTATAATAATAAATAATAATAATAACTTAAAGGTATCAAATATATTCACTCATCTTTAGTTACATGATACGTAGAGCTGGTGGGGGCCACACCTTTTAAACTGCCCAGGGCCCTGGGTAGTCTTGACACCCCTTGGATTCTCGCACTGTGTCAAACCTCTGACTGGCTTGGCGACCCGGAGAGTTCTGCCCTAGCATAAAAGAGGACAACATAATGATGAATGAGCCAATTTATCTCTATGTTACCATGTATGGGTTGACAGTCCAATCTTCTCTTTTGGCTTATTGATTTAGGTTATCCTGAAATTTGCAATCAATATCCAATAAAGCAGAGCTTGAATCCTTGTTATCATTTCTTGCAAAGCCATTGCAAGCACTTGCAAATGTTGTTATTTTGTAAAACCTCTAGCCAAATTACTGTATGGGAGTACCTCTCTTTATTTAAATGAAACATAAATGTGATACAATAGAGTAGTAATATAAACAGGGAATTTAATTTGTACAAGTAATTGATATTGTAGTGGCAGTTAATGTCGGACTCTACAAATTACCGGGGTGTCAATACTGCAGTTGTTATACATTTCATATTGACCTTACAATGCAGATCTAAGGTCATTAGTAGCCACTGAAGTCTCAGAGGACCATTAACAACTGCTTTACAAAGCCAAGTAGTTATGTTAAAAGGAATGTCAGCAGGTTTTTGCTATTTAATTTGACAGCAGCATAAAATAGGGCAAGAACACCTGATTCTTGGGATTTGTCACTTACTGGACTGCTTCATGTAGTTTTAATAGAATCCCTGTTTTCGCTACTGTAGATGTAGCAGAGCTAAGACTTCTTGGCTATGTATAACCCCGCCCACACCATTGACTGGCAGTTTCCTGTGTACACTGTGAATTATCAGCAACCTGCCAATCAGTGGTGGTGGTGGGGTTACACAGGATAGCCTGACTACTCAACACATGAGAAGTAGTCCTCTAGTGATAATCACCTACTGATAAAATACTGATGGCATTGCAAGTGTGGCGCCCTGGACTAGCCAGGTCGTCACAGGTAACATACATACACCCCCACCCCCATTAGACAGTAACATTAGCCAAACACAAAACCCTTGTTGCCTCCCTCCAGGGTCTGATGTCCACACCAGGTGGGGCGGAGCCAAGCGGTTGGCCCCGCCCACCGAAGAGTTCACAGGCCTGGAGGCGGGAAAAGTGACAGCTTAGTTGAGGAGGTTGAAATTAGAGGAGTAAAGTGGAGAGTGTCTCGGTTTGTGGCCCAGGCACTGACAACAAGGTTGGCAGACGGTGGTAGCCGTCTGCAGGAGTGGTGAATCAACGCGGAACCGTAGGACCGGGGACGGGCGGTGGCCCAACGGTACCGACCGGGGAGCGAAGTGAAGCTAGCACACACAGGCAGGGCTGTCGGACCCCGACTAGGCTTGGAGCCGCCGTCAACAGTCAAATCTGAGTGTGACAGGAACCACAGGGGTTTCCTAATAGCCAAAGACCCGTTAGAAGGCAACCGTCCACACCGTGAGGGTATACACCTACCGCCTAAGGCTAGAGACCCAAGGGCCAGCGCCTGCGGGCAAACGGGCTCCTCCGGCATCCATACACCGGGGAGCGGACTACTGTTGGGGACCCATCGTAGTCAAATAGTACACAAAGGTGCAGGGAAAGACAGCCGCCATCACCTGTCCGGGGAGAGACACTGCAGCCGGCTGCGGGACCCATCCATCCAGCCGTTTGGTTTACCGAGGACTTTGTGCATCTCTTACTGAGTGAGTACACCTGTGCCATCCGGCACCGCGCCGTGCTGTCCCTGCAACCCTGCACCTCACCTACCCTGCCTCCCCGTTACACCACCGAGCCCCGGGACCACCGACACCTACCCACGGAGGGGGAAAACAACATCCCAGCTGCTCCCTACCATCGCTCCCGGGATCCCTGTCACCAGCAGCGGTGGTGCCCATCCTCACCACGACCCGTGGGTGGCGTCACGGACTAAATCCTCAAACAAACCAACCACCCTTTTCACTCACGGGCGAGGAGCGCCGCTCGAGTCCCCGGATCTGGGCCACCGCTCGAGCCACTGAGCAGAAGCCGCAGCAGCGCCAGACCCGAGCGGTAGCGAGCGCAGCGGCGGCGCCCCGCCACCCGCGACAAAACTTAGCGTCACGAACAGGATTGAACCCATCTACTTACAAGTAGAAGTGCGCCTTGTGATCTCCGCCGGCGGTGTCCGGCCGAAAATTTTGAAGCGCCACCATCTTTGGCGCGAAAATCTCCCGCTCGAGCGTCTTCTCCGAGCAGGGAAGGCGCAAAAGTGAAGCCCCACCCCCAACAAGCGGAAGTGCTGAAGAGAACCAAGGGGGGGGCGGGTGTGTGTCTGCCTGATGTAGCCGAGGGCATGGAAAGCGGGGACGCCAGGACTCTGCAACATATCCCGTTCTTGGAGGCCGAGCAAGCAGGATGTCCGTTCCGTACAGCTGGCCCACGCCCGGAACAGCGGCGTGGGTGGAGGCTCGGGTGGCCCAGTTAAGCTGCAGGCTGCAGATCCGGCTCCAGCTCCTGGTGCAAGAGTGGGAGGCTGGAATGGTGGAAGTGGTGATAACCGTGCAGGTCCGTGAGGCGAAAGCAGAGTCGGAGGAGCGGGTGAGTGACTCATGCCCCTGTGTCCCAGAGGGACCGGTCGCTGCGGCCGAGGGGCCCGGTCTGCCGTCGCTCAGCCTGCTGCATTCCCCATTGCCCGTATTGGTCGGCGCCACCCCACCGGTCGGCCCACTGCTCCCGAACCCGGCAACAGATGACATCACTCCCGCCCGCGAAGATCCCCCTGCAGGTGCTGCCCGCGAACGACAGCTTGCCAGGCCAGCACCGACCCCGCTCCCCTGGAGGGTGCCCGCTTCCCAACGGGAGCCATCCAGCCCGGAAGCGGCCGCACCCGAAGAGGCCCCGGCAGTCCGCCCGGCCAGTACAGAGGTGGAGGGTAGCCCACTTCAAGCCCGGAAAGTGACGCTGACCGCTCCCAAGCTCCAGGCCTCGGCTGAGGCTGCGGAGGGTTGCCGCTGCAAGGCAGCAAAGCAGGCCGTCACACAGCGGTGCCCCCCTACCCAGAAGGTGCCGGTCGTGGCCCGCATCGGGGGGTACCTGCTGGGCCCAACCCCCGTGTTAGAGGAGCCGCCATGTTGGGAGCGGCAGCCAAATCTGATGGGTCGGGAGACAGAGGCCCGGGAGAAAGAGAAGGCTGCTATCCTGGCCCACATTGTAGAGGCAAAGGACGCTCTCCGGAGAGCCTCTCCCGAAGCTCGGGGTCCGATCTTTGAAGGTCAAGTCCGGCAGTTCTACCCCCGGCGTTGATGGGGATTTATTCACGAGGCAAGCCTGGGGGTCGAGGTATTCTTCTCCAGGCGAGATGTGCACAGCCAGCTGTCCCTGGGCCATCCAAAGCGTGACCTCTGTGCGGGTGAGTTGGCCACATATACCTGCCACCTGGGAGACAGGGGCTGGTTCACCCTGGATGTCCAGAGAAGGGTGAGCCATGATGACCACGAGCAGCCCCGGTCACCTCCTCCGCCATACAGTCCCAAGTCGGATCCGGAGGAAGTAAGTGGCGATGGTGACCTCCAGTAAAGGCAGCGGTCCACCGTTGCATACAGTTGTCCCCCGTTGGGACCCCCAGAACCGTTCAATATGTGAGTGAATGACAATAATCATCCGAAAGATCATCTGATTATCTATGTGATTATCCCGGCCATGGCCGGCAAGTTGTCCCCGGAGGGACTCTGTGTGTTTTTACCACCCACATGAGAAGCTGCTCATGGACATGGCCGAGAACTAGCAGGCCACCCATGAACTTGTGGGTTTGTAAATAGTTTGTGGGCCGTTTTCCACGCCGTTTCCGGAGAGGCAGATTGGAGGAAGGGTCCGCAGCAGAGCAGGCTTGGGCCCGGCCACCACCAGGACTGGTGGCCATCCTCCGGGGGTCAGGGGTCCCCCTGGACGTGGGGTCCCCTGAAGTGACAGGCGGGTGCAAGTTACCGTACCCGTTCCCGCTCGGGCAGCCTGAACCTGGACTGGGGTCAAGGGGTGCTGCCCACTTCTTAGGGGCAGCATCAGGGCTAGGTTGCTTGGGTGGAAGAGCGGAAGACATCCCGTCCGTCATTATTAAAAATGTTTTTATGTGTAACGTTTGAAGTGACCTGACAAAAATGCCTATGTTTGATATGTTTACATGTTAATTTATATTTTACAGTTTTCAAAAATAAAACCGGTGATGGACGGGCAGCCCGCGGACGGTCTGCATTTCACCAAGGGGGAATGTGGCACCCTGGACTAGCCAGGTCGTCACAGGTAACATACATACACCCCCACCCCCTTTAGACAGTTGCATTAGCCAAACACAAAACCCTTGTTGCCTCCCTCCAGGGTCTGATGTCCACACCAGGTGGGGCGAAGCCAAGCGGTTGGCCTCGCCCACCGAGGAGCTCACAGGCCTGGAGGCGGGAAAAGTGACAGTTTAGTTGAGGAGGTTGAAGGGAGAGGAGTAAAGTGGAGAGTGTCTGGGTTTGTGGCCCAGGCACTGACAACAAGGTTGGCAGACGGTGGTGGCCGTCTGCAGGAGTGGTGAATCAACGCGGAACCGTAGGACCGGGGATGAGCGGTGGCCCGCCGGTACCGACCGGGGAGCGAAGTGAAGCCAGCACACACAGGCAGGGCCGTCGGACCCCGACTAGGCTTGGAGCCGCTGTCAACAGTCAAATCTGAGTGACAGGAACCACAGGGGTTTCCTAATAGCCAAAGACCCGTTAGAAGGCAACTGTCCGCACCTTGAGGGTATACAGCTACCGCCTAAAGCTAGAGACCCAAGGGCCAGCGCCTTGGGGCAAACGGGCTCCTCCGGCATCCATACACCGGGGAACGGACTACTGTTGGGGACCCATCGTAGTCAAACAGTACACAAAGGTGCAGGGAAAGACAGCCGCCATCACCTGTCCGGGGAGAGACACTGCACACCACCGGGCCCCGGGACCACCGACACCTACCCACAGATGGGGAAAACAACATCCCAGCTGCTCCCTACCATCGCTCCTGGGACCCCCGTCACCAGCAGCGGTGGTGCCCATCTTCACCACAACCCGTGGGTGGCGTCATGGACTAAATCCCCAAACACCAACCACCCTTTTCACTCACGGGTGAGGAGCGTCGCTCGAGTCCCCGGATCCGGCCCACCGCTCGAGCCACCGAGCAGCAGCCGCAGCAGCGTCGGACCCAAGCGTTAGCGAGCGCAGCGGTGTCCCCTCCGCCCGCGACACAAGTACAGCACACAGACTAATGAGTAAGACATCACTGGAATCAGGCTCCTGTGCCTTATATTGTTACTCTCCCTTTGTTCCATTACTGACAGCTGCTCAATGCAGATACCAGGTCCTTTAATATAAAAAACTTTTTAATCCATTGTACAGTAGTGAAGCAACACAAATTCAACATTTTTCTGACACACAATGTGTCCTTAGTAATGGACTTAACTGAGGCACACAAAATTAGATGACTATTTATTTGATCCAAAAATCTGCATAAAAATATTGGAGTTTCAACAGAAATTTGAATCAGCCCAGAAAAACCTTTAATAAATGACATTTTGACTATTGAAACTGTTTTGGTAATTGTGCCAGAAAGAAAATTGAAGTAGCATAAACAGCAACAGAGTTTGTCTATAGAGAACAATATACCGTATTTTTCGTTTTATAAGATGCACTGGTTTATAAGACGCATCCCAAATGTAGAGGAGGAAAATAAGAAAGAATAATTGATCTGCCTGCAGACGGCAGGGAGTGTTGCAGCAGCAGGTGGCATTCATCTGCCGGTGGTCTGCGGGGGTGACACTGCAGTGGAGAGACTCAGGAGAGCCACAGGACAGAGGGTCACAAGACAGGGTGTCGCGGCGGGTGCCATTGATCTGACTGCGGGCCCTGTTGAATCGCCCACAGTTGACAAGATGGACTTCAAGAAAACGGCAGCGGAGGTGGCGCGTGCGCAGATAGGACTTGGCGGCCATTTTCTTGAAGTCCATTGCATCAACCTGCGCACGCTCCGCCTCCGCCGCCATTTTCTTGAAGTTCATAGCGCCAACCATGGGCAATACAATGGAGCCCACAGTCAGCTCAATGCACCTGCTGCCGAGACACCCCGTCCTATGGATCTCCTAAGTCGCTCCACTGCTGTGACACCCCAGCAGCCCGCCCGCAGATCAATGGCGCCTACTGCAACAACCCCGAGCCCGTCCTATGACCCCGCTCCACCACTGCCACCCCGGTAAGCTATATCTGCTTTGTAAAACGCACCCCATTTTATCCCCAATTTTGAGAGGAAAAAGAGTGCATCTTACAATCTGGAAAATACGGTACCTTTTTTTCTTTAGGAACCTTTTCCCACTAATTTTAAGTAAGGAAAATGGACTAAAACTGTATAAAAAAAGTCAGTGTATACATTTCCTTATACTTCTCACTCCTGGCCTTTGAACAAAGATATAATTCACATATCAGAAAGTTGTTCTCATCCTGAGTGTAGCCTCTTAGAATCAATTATGAGACATTTTAATAATTATAGAACCCTTGGGACGTGGTCACACTGTCACTTGGCAGTGTGTAACTTGCTATACGCTCGTTTCTGGTTCTGCTGGATTAGACTTTGGTATCACTCTGTTCAGTCACTGGGCTGACTGCGCTGATGATGGTGAAGTAATGTCAAATCAGCACTAGAGATGACCAAATAATTTTGAGCAAAGTTGAATTTTAATAGAATTTTACAAAAATCTCTGCATTCTCCAAAATGCGGATTTTTTGTAGCTCAACAAGATTTTTCTAATCCACAGGCCATTAAAATGTTTTAAAAAATAATTTTAAAATAACCTTATATACCTCCACTACTCACCGCCACCCATCCGGTCCTCATCATATCTTAGGATCAGATATGGAGGTACTAAACCAAGGCTCCCAGATTTGCTAGGTCCTGAAGGGCTCTGCAGATGCACCAACAAAGGTTGCAGCATATCATGTTACAACCTTGGTGGGTGCATGAGCAGAATTCTCATGACCTAGCAAACCCGGACACCTCGGACTAGAAATAGATGCCCTGGAGATTGCAGTGTTGCTGATACTGATCTGAAGATGCAACGAAAACTGAACGGGTGGCAGTGAGTAGCGGAGGGGCTGTGGTGATCAGGTGATCAGTGAGGTGAGTATAAAGATTTTAATTTTTTTTATATTACGGTTATTAGGCTCTTGGATCCGGAGATACCACAGAGATATTAAGATATTCAGGATATTCATTACTCGTCGAGTATATTGGTATTCACCTCATGAGTTTCGAGTCCCCTCTCCACATGTTTGGTGCCTGATTTTAAGCCACTAAACATGTGGGAATTACCTGCCAATCACAATAAAGCTGTAGTCATCTTTGCTAGTGGCATTACTATGATTGGCAGGCGCAGTAAAGGAAAAAAACAAAACAACATGACATGTGGTCCGATAACCAGCGCAGGTAAAGGAGACAGCTGGGACTGGTATTTTCAGGCTAGGGAAATCCATTTTATTGGGCCCGCCCCAGCCTAAAAGTTGCAGCCTGCAGCAGCCCCACAATTGCAGCATTCATTACATGTGCCAGTTGGGGCGCTTTATCCTGCTCATTCTGATTGCCTTGGTGTGGTAGCAATTGGGGTAGTATATGGTGGGGTTGATGTCAGCAGTGATTTGTCAAAAATCACAGCTGCCATCAAACCCTGTGTTGGTAATGGAGAGGTGACTATGACACCCTCCCCCATTACCAACCCTGTAATTAAAAATAAAAAAAGCACAAATACACAAAAATCCTTTATTTTAAATAATAAAAAAATCACACCCTCTTTCACCAATTAATTAACCGCAAAAACACCCCCCATAGTCCAATGTAATAGAAATGACATCTCACAACGTCTAAACATGGTGAGCGGTGACATTAGAACACCGCTCATCGAACCCTCCGGGACACACAGAACAGCATGGTAGCTGCCAGAAGTGACCTCACTTGAACTCAGTGCCGTACTGTCTGTGTGCGTGTCATGGCAGAAGTACAATCTGACAGTCCGACACTGAGATCACCTGAGGTTACAGCTGGCAGCTCTCACAGAGGGTACCATGTAAGCCACCAGAAGTGACCTCAGCTGAACTCAGTGCTTGACTGTCAGACTGTGTGTCACTGAGGCAGCGCAATCTGACAGTCCGGCATTGTATTCACCTGAGGTTACAGCTGGTGTCTCACATACAGAACCTCCAGAAGTGATCCCAGGTGAACTCGGTGTTGGACTGCATGTCATGTACGCAGCATAGTCCAACAGTCCAGTAGCTGGGAGGCCCACAAACCTTAAAAGAGCTTTTAAGGTAGATTAAGGTTCCTGGAGTCCCCAATTGTATGGACACCTGAAGGCTGGGAACTCTATAATCATACAATGCATTAAAACAGAATCAGTCTGGGGGAAAAACAGTTAACATTAACAAAGTAAATGTATAGTAAATTACTAAGAAGCTGCCAAAAGAGGTATCATGTAACAGATTTATGCTTATGGTTTTGATGCAATGTATAGTGTTCATCTTTCATTAAATAAACTCATTGCAAACTCGAAGTGTAATGATAAACATAACAGTGAAGTCTTATCATTTATATAGCACACTTTAAAAAGTTTAAACAGCTATTACCAGGTGGTCCCCTGTTAATTACACAGTATCAGGAGCCCCAATCTATCTTATAAAAATAAAAATAAAAATAAGAATTATTCTAAAATGTATTAACTAACTCGCTGTTTATGGCAGAGCAGCAAAAGTTCTAATACATGGTATCAAATTAAGAATAAAATAGAATAAACACTCAAAAACATCTATAAACAGATAGTAAAAAATACCAACCTCTACTGGAAGACACTAAGCCATTGTGGACCCTATAGGCACAAAAAATAGCCATTAAGTGGACCCTATAGGCACAAAGGCACTTTCAACAATATCCATGAAGCAATAATATCTTTGGCATTGGCCCTTTTAAGTTACACATATTTAGTATGGATTGTCATGCCACTAGTGCTGTTCACATATAGGACACTAAGTTTTTCGAAAAAGACATTAAAAGTTACATTTTAAAATTTCACTCCAATTGGAATACAATTTGAAGCATTTAAGCTCTCAAATACTGTAAGTCCATTGATAAAAAAATAATAATAATAAATATATATATACAGTATATATATATATATAGTATGTATATATATATATATATATATATATATATATACTGTATATATATATATATATATATATATATATACAGTATATATATATATATATATATATATATATATATACAGTATGTATGTATATATATATATATATATATTATATATATATATATATAAATTTACATATATGTATATAAATATATACAGTATGTATATACAGTGTATATGTACATATAAATATATATATATATATATATATTGTGAGACTGTGACCGGGGTTATCTATGACGGCCGGTATGTCTCGCCCAGGTTGTGCTCACTCCATGATAGAAAGTAAATCCACTATAGGGTTAATGCTGTTTCCCTACAGGCTTAAGGAAGGGTTAAAAGGAAACAGGAACGAGGGCAGGTGTGCCGGATGTGGGGAGTGATCACAACTCCCTGGGTGTCTCTGCTGGAGAGACATGTATATTGCTGTGGACGTTTGTTTGGACATTAAACACCGTGTGCTGTGAACCTTACTGCCTGGATCCCGTGTCTTCTGCTGCGCAGCCGACCGTGCTACCTCACATATGGTGGAGAATCGGCGGGCATGCCAGCCGGTGAGGTGTACCTTCCTTTTCTGGTAACCCGGTAGCACATGTCCTGGATTATCTATGACGGCCGGTATGTCTCGCCCAGGTTGTGCTCACTCCATGATAGAAAGTAAATCCACTATAGGGTTAATGCTGTTTCCCTACAGGCTTAAGGAAGGGTTAAAAGGAAACAGGAACGAGGGCAGGTGTGCCGGATGTGGGGAGTGATCACAACTCCCTGGGTGTCTCTGCTGGAGAGACATGTATATTGCTGTGGACGTTTGTTTGGACATTAAACACCGTGTGCTGTGAACCTTACTGCCTGGATCCCGTGTCTTCTGCTGCGCAGCCGACCGTGCTACCTCACAATATATATATATATATATGTTGTCAGAAAATAACCAAACAAAATAGAAAAAAAAATAAAAAATTGAATTTGTTACTCCTCTAAAATAATAAAAATAAGCTATATAAGTTTAGCATCACTATAATTGTACTGCCCTGAAGAATAATGGTGCCAGGTTATTATTACTAAACAGTAAACACCGTAAAAATTAAACAAAAAAAAAACTGATTGGGATTTGCATTTTTTTAACCATGACCCCACTTGGAATTATTTCCCTACTTTTCAGTACAGAACAAGGAGAGAGGAAAAATCTAAATTAAAAAAATGGAAAATGGCCAGGGTTAATCACAAATTGTATAGAGAGATTATTCATATACATTTATAGAGCTATAATGTCATAGAACAATATTTCAGATATGTCGGAGTAAGTATCCAGTCATTACTGCCACATTATTACAGTAGTTCATGTTTCTGGAGCCTTTTAGCCTCATTTTCATAGCACAGAGCAGAAGAGATTTTCTTCATTTCAGAACCATAAAAGCTTTGGCAGCAGCTACTTGGCGCTGGTTGCTCACAATCAGTGTGAAGTCTACCAGTCGTTTCTCCGTGTCAGTTTTATCCAATTTGATTGTACAGAATGTGTAATTAGTTGTATCATTACTCTGTGATATTTTTTTTTTTTTGCAGCTTAATTACATTATTTTACGTGGTTAAATATTGTATTACATCTGTTTGACATTTTTCTGCACACAATCGCTATTTCTCATATGATTGTACACCCTTTGTGACATCATATTGCTCTCAAAATCATCAGCAAATATATAAAGGTTTTGACTTATTTGGACAACACATTCAGTGGTGTGAAAAAGTGTTTACCCCCGTCCTGATTTCTTATTCTATTGCATGTTTGTCACACGTAAATATTCCAGATCACCAAACAAACTGAAATACAGTGGACACTTGGATTACGAGCATAACTGGTTCCGGGAGTGTGCTCTTAATACAAGTTACTCTTATATCAAAGCGAATTTTCCTATAGGAAATAATTGAAACGCAGACAATTCGTTCCACAACCCAAAAATATTTACTGTATTTATACAAACTTGTTACAGTAATACAAACTAATGTACTGTATTCATATAAAATTATTGCAGTACACTAATACAAAATACTGTACAGTAAAAGCTTATAAAACAAATGAAACTGCACTTTAGCTTACAATAGAATTGTTGGTGTGAGAGGTACAGTATAAGCAATGAGCTGCACTGGTTATCAATAAGAAAGTACAATACTGTATCCACAAATGCAAATTGATAGACATGCTGTATAGTATATACTGTACTGTACAATGCGGGGTGGGTTGAGGTCTGCCATGACTCTCGCCCACAACTGCCCCCCTCTGGCACCTTACATATGGACAGAAAGTTGCCTCCAGAGCGGGTCAGGGCGCGGTGAAAGGACAGAACCAGACGTTTGCACGGTGAGTATTTGCTCTTCTTGCAAATCATTGCTCTTAAACCAAGTTACAAATTTTTGGAAAGCTTTGCTTGTCTTGCAAAACGCTCTCAAACCAAGTTACTCTTAATCCACTGTATTGGACAAAGATAACACAAGTAAACACAAAATTCAGTTCATGAATGAAGGTATTTATTACTAAGGGAAAAAGAAATCCAAACCTACAGGGCCCTATGTGAAAAAAAGTTAAAAAACGAATCACTACCACATGCGGTATTTTGCAATAGTGATGCAATTTTTGTCAGAAGGTGTAGATTTGGTGCTGAAACCTGGTGAAGACATTTCAGCACCAAATTTGCACCTCCTGGAAGAAAACTGCACAGAAACGGCGTCAAAACCATTTTTGAACATTTTTTTGCCAAGAGATGCAGATTTGGTGCTGAAATTTTTACACCATATTCCTGCACTCAATCTACACTTCGTGGCAAAAAAATTGAATCACTACTGCATCATACTGCATGCGGTAGTGATGATTTTTTTGCCAGGAGTTGAAGGTTGGGTGCTGGAATATGGTGTCAAAATTTTAGCACCAAACTTGCATCTCTTCGTAAAAAGAAAACACAGTTTTCTGACAGGAGATGCAGGTCTGTGAACTCAGTGAGAGGTCATTGAGGTCCCCTAAGGTGAGGTTACCTGCGGTCACAGGTGGAACCAGAAAGGAGCAGTAGTTACCCCTAATGTCTACTGTAACCCTAAGAAGATAGTACCTACTGCTGCTGTGACGCCATGGACTAGCCAGGTAGTCACAGGTAGACCCCCGCATTACACCTGTCCCCCAAAAAGGAGTCATCAGCCAACCACATTAAACCCTAGTCACCTCCTAGGCACCTCCCTCAGTGCTTGATGGACACACCAGGGGGTGGAGCCAGGTAGTTGGCCACGCCCACCAAGGAGTTCAGAGGGCCTGAGGCAGGAAACACAAGTCAGTTCAGTTTTGGAGGTGAAGTAAAGTGGAGGCAGGCCTCTGTGACAGGTCTGCAACTGACTGTCAGGTGTGATGGTCGTAGCCCGAACACTTTGGCTAGGAGGCAAGCAGTGGCCTCAGCCTGCAGGAGCCGGGAAGACGGCTCGGTGGAACCGTGGTGGACCGGGACAGGGTAGTGGCCCACCGGTACCGACCCGGGGAACCAACTCGGAAACTGGAGCACACAGGGGGGGTACTCAGACCTTGAAACGAGGTCCAGAATCCACTGGACTGAGTTAATTCACTGATCGCGGTCAGGACTATAGGTCCTTTCCCATCCAAGTCCCGACTGAAGACAACAGCCCACCGAGGGGGATAGAAAGCCACCGCGCAGGCAGAGAAATCCCACGGGCCAGCATCTGCGGGCAAACGGGCTCTCCCGACATACACACAGCCGGGGAGCAGACATACGTCGCTGAAGCGCAGGCAGTCTAGATCTACACAACACGGTGCAGGAGAAAGGCAGAGACCACCATCCGGGTGGGGGACCCGACCGCAGCCGGCTGCGGGCACCGACCACCATCAACTTGGTTTACGAGTGACTTGTGTCTGTCAATAACAGTGAGATACAACAGTGCCCTCCGGCCGCGCACATCGCCCTGCTCCGCCCAACTCTCCCCAACGGGTCCCAGGGGCCATCATCCCTGCCCACGGAGGGGTTAACATCTTGTTGCACTACCATCTCCCCCGGGTGCCCCGCAACTGCAGCGGTGGTGTCTACACCTTCACCACATCCCGTGGGTGGCGTCACGAACTCAAGCGCGGCTCCGGCCGTGCACCTACCTAACCCCCCACCGAAAAGCGCCAGCATCCCCTTCCAGAGCGACGTGACCCCGGGTCCGGAGGCGCTCGAGCCACCCACCAACGAGCCCGGATCCGAGCGGTTCTGCTGCGGCCAAGCGCGGGGTGGTACACTGCTGTAACTGGTCTGCTCTTTATGCGGCACTTGCCTCCTACTACTCCATATGGTAATGAACCATTAAAATCCACCGCTATGCTTATTCCGTGTTGCCCCCCCTGCCACTCACCTAACCATTCGTGCTTTTTCAAATCTTGTACATGCACAGTTACACAAAGCATGGGGCAAGCGCAGTACGAGTATTCGCCCAGACTGTTCACACTCCTTCCTGGCACTATGCTTATGCACTACGCTCATACTGTGTAGTAATATCCGAGGTGCAAGTGTGAGAGCTCACTGACATCTTGCTCTGATTATGCAGAGCAGTAGATAGTGGTGACAGTGATGTTACTATATGAATATCCACTAGTCAGGAGAGATCGCAGTCTTAAGGCTGCTTTACACACTGCAACATCGCTAGCAATGTCGTTAGCGATCGCACCCACCCCCGTTGTTTGTGTGTCCAATCAGTGGGCCACCCATAGAAGTGTAGGGGTGGAGAGCAGCCACATTCACATCACTCCCACCTCGTTGCCGGAGGACGCAGGTACGCTGTTGTTCGTCATTCCTGGGGTGTCACATGTAGCGATGTGTGCTGCCTCAGGAACGACGAACAACCTGCGTCCAGCACGAGCAACGATATTTTGTAAATGAACGACGTGTCAACGATAAGCGATTTGTTTAGTATTTCTGATCGTTAGTGGTCGCTCGTAGGTGTCACACGCAACGACGTCGCTAACGAGGCCGGATGTGCGTCACGAATTCCGTGACCCCGACGACATATGGATAGATACGTCGTTGCGTGTAAAGCGGCCTTTAGAATATGATAGATGGCAGTAAATAAAACTCTTTTTGGGCACATCGATATCCATAATAATCCAAATCCATAATTAGAAATGGCAATGCCTAAAGTATCCCCTAACTAGATCACTTTTAAGATTTTTTTTGTACCTCACAGCCTGTTTTTAATATTCTGTTTGTGTTTTGTATGCAAAAAAAGAGTGCCTCAAAGCCTAATTTCTGGAAAGTTACCACACGATGGCTTTAAAGAGAACCTGTCACCAGATTTGGCCCCTGTGAGCTGCGGCCACCACCAGTGAGCTCTTATATACAGCTCTTATATACAGCATGGCAAAATATTGTATATATGAGCACAGGCCGTGCTGTATAACGTAAAAAACACTTTTATAATTCTCACTTAAGGGGCGGTCCGGTCTGATGGGTGTTGCTGCTCTTGGTCCGATGCCCCCTCCATCTTCTGCTATCTCGGTCCTCCTACCCAGCCCTGTGCATGACGCTTCCCGCATCATTCACAGTGAGGTTTCCATTGTGCTCTGGTGCATGAGCAGTTTGATCTGCCTGGCTGAAAGCATACCAAAGCACTGTAGTGCGCATGTGTGGGCGGTCTTTCACCTTCTCTCGCACCTGCGCATTAAAGTACTTTGACTCTGCCCTTAACAGGGAGATCAAAGCGCGCATGCTCAAGTGCAAAATGGAGCCCTCTCTCTGAATTACACTGGACGCGTCATGCACGGGGCTGGGCAGAAGGATAGAGATCACAGAAGATGGAAGAGGCACCGGACCGAAGAGCAGCAACACCCATCGGACCGATCCATCCTCCTAGGTCAGTATTATAAAGCGTTTTTTTACATTCTACATAGCGGCCTGGGCTCTTATATACATGTATATAAGATCTCACTGGTGGTGGCCGCAGCTTATAGGGGCCAAATATGGTGACAGGGTCTCTCTTAAGCCTGCTTTACATGGGACGACCGATTGTGCGATTTCACAATCGATCGTACCCGCACCCGCCGTTTGTGCGTCACGGGCAACTCCCTGCCCGTGTCGCACAAAGTCGTGAAACCCCCGTCACACGTACTTACCTGCTGAGCGATCTCGCTGTGGGCGGCGAACGTCCACTTCCTGAATGGGGAGGCACGTTCGGCGTCACAGCGACGTCACACAGCCGCCGGCCAATAGAAGCGGAGGGGCGGAGATGAGCGGGATGTAAACATCCCGCCCACCTCCTTTCTTCCGCATAGCCGGCGGGAACCGTGGGACACATGTAAGCAGAGTTCATCGCTCCCGTGGTGTCACACGGAGCAACGTGTGCTGCCACGGGAACAACGAACAACCGGCACAAGTAAAAAATAAACGATATTATGAAACTGAGCGACGAGTACACGACTCACGATTTGTGAGCGATACTGCGTCGCTCAGAGGTTTCACGCGAGACGACGTCGTGTATGATGCTGGATGTGCGTCACGAAAACCATGACCCCGACGATGCATCGCACGATCCGTCGTCTCGTGTAAAGCACCCTTTAGTGTTTCTATGCCGAATACTGCCTGCATCTGCATATGGTATATGTTTTGAAGCGCTATTCTAAAGGAGCAGTCAACTTCACTTTTTTAGAAAAGCGCCAGATTCCTTATAAATCAAGAGTCAATACCAGGGATTAGTGCCCCAAGTGGTCAGAACAGCAAGGGAACCGTGGCCTCAATTTTGGGTCACCATAAACATGTTCACTAGAGTTGAGCGCGGTTCGCGGTTCGAGGTTCTCCAGTTCGCAGCTCGAGTGATTTTGGGGGCTGTTCTAGATAGAACTAGAACTCGAGCTTTTTGCTAAAGCTCGATAGTTCTAGATACGTTCGAGAATGGTTCTAGCAGCAAAAAGCAGGGCTTTTTACAGCTACAGTGTGCAGGAGCCATCGCTGGCAACCTGCCAGAAGCTGGTAACCAAGATAAACATCGGGTATCCAAGCAAAGCGCTTTGGTTAGTAACCCGATGTTTATCCTAGTTACGTGCAGGAAGCCCACACTTCCCCGCTCAGCTCACTCCGCCCCCTCCTGCACGCGGCATGTACACACACACACACACACACGTCCCCAGCCATGCAGTCCACGACACTGACGTCCTCCTGGCACTCTGCACACATGGTCCCGCTCGGCTTACCTGCGGTGATGAAGTCCCGACCTCAGCGCTGTCACTGTCCTCCATGGCCGCCACTTGTCACATCACCTTCTCTCGCTTCCGACCCGAGACTGACTAGCGGTGACGTCACGGGCCTCTCGCGATACTTGGCTGTGAAGGCGGCGGTCATTGAACTCAGTGACAGGTGCTGTCAGCAGTGCAGGAGACCAGCGCAGGTAATGTACCTCGCTGACAGAAGCACTTGTCATCCCCTGCAGTGACCTGGGCTGACCCATTGATGTTAGCTCAGGTCACTGCACTGCTCTCCCAGCCAATGGGGAACATCCTGCTCTTCACTGACTGGGACAGTTTGGATCGTCATGGAAACCCCTTGGATTACACCAGACCTGGATTTGTTCTTCTTTCTAATAAATTGGTTAAAAAGGGAATGTATTGGGGAGTGTTTTTTCAAATAAAAATGTGTTTGTCGTCTATTTTTTTTTATTACTGACTGGGTTGGTGATGTCGGGTATCTGATAGACGCCTGACCTCACCAACCCCAGGGCTTGATGCCAGGTGACATTACACATCTGGTATTAACCTCATATATTACCCCGTTTGCCACCGCACCAGGGCATGGGATGAGCTGGGGCGAAGCACCAGGATTGGCGCATCTAATGGATGCGCCACTTCTGGGGCGGCTGCGGCCTGCTCTTTTTAGGCTGGGGAGAGTCCAATAACCATGGACCTCCCTAGTCTGAGAATATCAGACCCCAGCTGTCTGCTTTACCTTGGCTGGTGATCCAATTTTGGGGGGACCCCTACGTGTTTTTTTTTTTAATTATTTATTTAATTTAAAATAACAGCATGGGGTGCCCTCAGTTTTGGATTACCAGCCAAGGTGAGGCTGCCAGCTGTGGTCTGCAGGCTGCAGCCGTCTGCTTTACCCTAGCTGGCTACAAAAATAGGGGGAACCCTACGTTATTTTTTTTTTTTTCATTTTTTTGGCTAAATACAAAGCTAAGCACCCCTTAGTGCCACATGAAAGGCACCAAAGGGTGCAAAATTACAAAATGCAGGAGAGTGGGACATTATGTGTCTTTCTGCCATTATAATGACAGAAAAGACTGATATGAAGTGTACAAGCACATGAAAATCACCAGAGCGCTCTACGCTGTGAAAAGCAGTAGAAAATGGCACTGGAGTGAACATGTGACCGCCTCATGTAGGTTGAAGCTAAGGATCCTGGGTAAATTTATGTATTTTCCCTCCTTCAGTTTTTTTGCAGTACACAAAAAAAACGGAAGGCACACGGATGACAAACAGATGACATACGGACCGTCTACAGAACGGAAACGGATGCCACACGGATGCACCCGTGAAAAAAAATGGACTGTTTTTTGCAGACCGCAAAAATGGATCGATCGTGTGAATGTAGCCTTATTCTGATCTGCCGTTTATAAACAGCAGGTAGAAATAAGTGAATAACGTCCCCCAGCGTCAGAAAATCTCCGGGGTTTCAAGGCTAGCTGAGACCCTGGAGATCATGATTCAGGACGGTTTTTCCGGTCCCCGCTCACGTGATCACAGGTATACACCGTATACCGATGATCACGTTACAGTAAATGACAGCGCCGGTAAAAAATTATTTATCTCCCATCTGGCATGAACAAACATGATAAATCTCCTCCCCGGTCCCTTCCGGTCCCCCGGTGTCGCCAAAGTGCCCCCCCTGATGCCCTCCCAGAAATCCAAGATGGCCGCGCGCACAGCAGCGCGCCGGCCGCATTCACCCTATTCCTCATGACACATGCGACAGAAAACTCCTCCCCAGGCCCTGCCAGGTCACCCCCTATAACCCCACCGGTGTTCCCCGGTGTCCCACGGTACCTGTGCAGCGTTGATCCCCCCACGGCCCTCTCCTTCAGAATAGACGCTGCCGCATGCACAGAGCGGCTGTCAGCTCAGCTTCCTGTGTTCAGACACAGTGAGTGGTGGTTATGCATCTGTAAGCTAAATGGGCGGCACGGTGGCTCAGTGGTTAGCACTGCAGTCTTGCAGCACTGAGGTCCTGGGTTCAATTCTCACCAAGTGCACCATCTGCAAGGAGTTTGTATGTTCTCCCCGTGTTTGCGTGGGTTTCCTCCAGGTACTCCGGTTTCCTCCCACACTCCAAAGACATACAGCGCTATGGAATTAATAACGCTATATAAATGAATAAATTATTATTATTACTGCAATGCCCTGCTCATGAGGTAAGGAACATAATTGATCAGTAGAGCTATATACTACATTTCCAAATGGAGGGATTTGCTTTTATAGTTTCCCTGCTGAACGACTACCAAACATGAGAGTCCGTTATACGCCACAAGAAAACACATCTAAATAGCGAGCTCTGTTGTTAAGTATTCATTCAGCTGGATAACTGGACTTAAAGGGGTATTCCATCTCCAAGATCCTATCCCCAATATATAGTAGGTGGAATAGCAATAATATCAGCAAATACCAATATTTGAAAATGTAGAATAGTTCTCCTGATTAGGCATGCCCTTACCTCATGAGCAGGGCATTGCAGCTTTGGTAGCAACCATTACGACATGGACTCTGCTGCTGTGGACCCGGGGAGAGTGAGTGCAGATTCATTGCACCCACACTCCTCACATGAAGGGTCTGCACTCCTAGAAAATACGGGAAACGTTCCCTGAGTGTCTCCCCCCCATATTCTAGACGGTCCAGAGTCGTCGTAGGACCCCTTTATTTTTTTTCTTACAATAAATTGGTGAAAGAGGAAATGTTTTGGGGACTGTTTTTTCAAATAATTTTTGTTAGTACTGACAGTTTATGATGTTGGGTATCTAATAGACGCCATGACATCACAAACTGCTGGGCTTGATATCAGGTGACTTTACAGCTAATATCAATCCAATCACCGTTTGCCACTGCACCAGGGCACGGGATGAGCTGGGGTGAAGCGCCAGGATTGGCGCATCTAGTGGATGCGCCACGTCTGGGGTGCCTGCGGCCTGCTATTTTTAGGCTGTGAAGGCCCAATAACTATGGACCTTCCCACCCTGAGAATACCAGACCACAGCTGTCCGCTTTACCTTGGCTGGTGATCCAATTTGCGGGGGACCCTACTTTTTTTGTGTAATTATTAATATTTATAAAATAATTATAAAAAAAGAGCCTGGGGTGACCTCCACACTGGATCCCCAACCACGGTAAAGCTGCCAGCTGTGGTTTTCAGGCTACAGCCATCTGCTTTACCCTAGCTGGCTATCAAAAATGGGGGGACCCAACGTCATTTTTTTTAACTATTTTTTAAATAGAAAAAATTAATGGGCTTCCCTGTATTTTGATTGCCAACCAAGGTAACGGCAGGCAGATGGGGGTGGCAACCCATAGCTGTCTGCTTTATCTGCGCTGAGAATCAAAAATACCGCGGAGCGCTACATCATTTTTTTTAAAGATTTATTTTTACAGCACTGTGATGTCCAGCAATCAAAATACAGGGAAGCCCATTTTGTTTTTAGTTATTTAAATAAATAATTAAAAAAAATATATATGGGCTCCCGCTGCATTTTTTGTATAGCTAGCTAAGGGTAATCCAAGCAGCTACTGGCTGCTAACCCCCACTGCTTGGTGTTACCTTCACTGGCAATGGAAAATCCAGGGAAGCATTTTTTATTTTTTTTGTCAAAAAACTACAAAAAAAGGACGTGAGCTTCGCCATATTTTTGTATGCTAGCCAGGTATAGCAGGCAGGTGCTGGAAGAGTTGGATACAGCGCCAGAAGATGGCGCTTCTATGAAAGTGCCATTTTCTGAGGCGGCTGCAGACTGCAATTCGCATCAGTGGGGCCCAGAAAGCTCAGGCCAACCTGTGCTGCGGATTCCAATCCCCAGCTGCCTAGTTGTACCTGGCTGGACACAAAAATGGGGCGAAGCCTACGTCATTTGTTTTCTAATTATTTCATGAAATTCATGAAATAATAAAAAAAGGGCTTGCCTTTATTTTTGGTTCCCAGCCAGGTACAAATAGGCAACTGGGGGTTGGGGACAGCCGTACCTGCCTGCTGTACCTGGCTAGCATACAAAAATATGGCGAAGCCCACATAATTTTTTCAGGGGGCAAAAAACTTCTGCATACAGTCCTGGATGGAGTATGCTGAGCCTTGTAGTTCTGCAGCTGCTGTCTGTCTGTATGGAGAAGAGCAGACAGCAGCTGCAGAACTACAAGGCTCAGCATACTCCATCCAGGACTGTATGCAGAAGTTTTTTGCCCACCAAAAAAATGATGTGGGCTTCGCCATATTTTTGTATGCTAGCCAGGTACAGCAGGCAGCCACGGGCTGCCTCCAGCCACCAGTTGCCTATTTGTACCCGGCTGGGAACCAAAAATATAGGGAAGCCCGTTTTTTTTAATTATTTCACTTATTTCATGAAATAATTGAAAAACAAATGATGTGGGCTTCGCCCCATTTTTGTGTCCAGCCAGGTACAACTAGGCAGCTGGGGATTGGAATCCGCAGCACAGGTTAGCCCAAGGTTTCTGGGCGCCACTGCTGCGAATTACAGTCCGCAGCCGCCCCAGAAAATGGCGCTCTCATAGAAGCGCCATCATCTGGCGCTGTATCCAACTCTTCCAACAGCCCTGGAGCCGGGTGGCTTGTTGGGTAATCATGAGTTAATACTGGCTTTGTTTTACTAGCTAGTATTAAGCCAGAGATTCTTAATGTCAGGCACGTTTGACCCGGCCATTAAGAATCTCCAATAAAGGGTTAAAAAAAAGACACCACACAGAGAAAAAATACTTTAATAGAAATAAATACACAGACACATTAGAGACTCCATCTTTATTACCCCCTGTCAGCCCTCCACGATCCATGGTATTCTGTCTTTCTCGTTCAACAAATGCAGCTCTGCTCCATCACTGCTGCATGAGGGAAGACGCTGCTTCCCGTGCAGCCTTCACTCCGTGAAGGCTGCACGGGAAGCAGCGTGCAGCCTTCACTCCGTGAGAGATCAGTGCTGCCGGCTGCTGGCGGTGACAGACGCGTTACCATAGCAACAAGGCTCCGATCATGTGATTCCCGGAGCCGCGGTTAGTGGTGACGTCACCGCTAACTGCGTTGCTATGGCAACGGTCATCTCCGTTAATGACCGGCTGTGTCAGCCGGTCCCTAACGGAACGGGGAGTTGACCGTGTGCTAGAGCATGTCGCCGGTACACGGCGATACACAAATGTGCACCGTGTACCGGAGAGTGCAATGACAGGTCCTACGTGACGCGTCATAGTCATGTGACCAGTCTGTAGCCAATGAGATAATAGCCACGTGACTGGTCACATGGCTATTTTGACGTCACGATAGGTCCTGCATCTCTGCTGGCAGTGCTGGTTACCGGGAGGATTCAGCGATCATCGGATGGAATAGCGGCAGGAGACAGAGTACAGGAGGGATCGCGGGGACCGGTAAGTGTTATGGCAATGTTTGTTAACTGTATGTGTACATTTATAATGTGTTTTTATGTGTTTGTGATTGCCTCCCATTATATCCTATTGGTTCGAGTTCGGTTCGTCGAACGTTCGCCGAACTGAACTCGAACGAGACCTCCGTTCGACGAACCGAACTCGAGCCGAACCACGGCCAGTTTGCTCATCTCTAATGTTCACATCGTTTTTTGTCATTATTTCTGCAGCAGATTTTTCTTAGTATAGGTAAATTTCAGAGTTAGAGAGGACACATGAAGCCCCTTTAGCAATTTGTATCAGGAAAGTGGAGAAATATAAGTCAGCTAAACGTCGGCAGCAGAAAATGATTGGTGAGGAAAGGCTAGACAGTGCAGGAGCTCCTCACCGCCATAAATAATGTATCTGTCTTTCAAAGAGGGAGGATAATACATCTCTACAAAGCAGAAGTGATAATTAGGAAAATGTTCTTTTCATTCCTCCTGCATACCAAATTTAGCCAACGCATATGAAAATAAAGAGGATGTTTAAATGTATAACCCACAGCTGCTCTATTTTTACACTACATTTATTCACGTTTGCTACACTTTCCCTTAATTATTTTAATGGGACAGGCGCAAATTATAAAATGTAAATGTAAAAATATATCACTTAAAAAATGAAAATAATAAAACATTGTGAGAGTGAATGTAAAGGAAATATATTTTTATAGGGCGTTGTGTAACTTGTTCCTTTACAGTGTAGATCAACATTGTCTGCCACTCGAAATGAGGCATTACAAATGAAAGACCAGCCAATCATCTAATGCTGGGGTTATATATTTTTTTGTTACTAGTTGCCTTTAGTTAATAGAATTGTACTAAATTTAATTTTGCAATATTAATTTCTTCATCATTTTAAGACCCCTTCATTTGCAGTTCACAGAATTAAGCTTCAGATTTTGCTCTTATGGGAGTGTCTCTATCTGTAATATAGGCTGGATGTGAGGTTTCTGTGAAACCAGGCTGCTGCTGCTGCTGTTTTCAGTACCTTTGTGATGCCCCTGGGCTTTCAGGTTGTCACAGGGTACTGCACAAACTGCCCTCCCATGCAGTATTCCGCCTTCCTCTTGGTTCTGGGTCCCTACTTAAGTGGTGTTGCCTCCATCAGCGAATCAAAATCCTAGAGACACCCTGCACCACACCCACCTATCACACCAGTGGACGGCTTGAGAGGAATAAAGTCGCCCACCTGAGGGGTTGGGGAGGGTAGGTGAGGAAGTGTAGTGGAGTTGAGTTCAGTGAGTAGAGGAGAGGAGAGAGTAGCCCTCGAGCTGAGAGGAGCTCAAAGGAGGTAGGGAGTGGGACTCCCAAAGTAACGGACTAGGTTGCAGACGGTGGTCTGGGCCTAGAAAAAGTCGGACCCCCGTTCGCAGGGGATCGTGGCAAGGTGCTCGGACTTGTCGAGGAGGACGGCCGGCAGCCTGGCCCTATCACTGAAGACACGACAGGGTACACGGACCCTAGGTCGGGGACTAGCTTCAGGCAACCCGACAATTCACCTGAGGAGAATGGAGCCTTCACGATCCGTTCCCACCCACTCGAAAATCGGGGCATTAGCGTAACGAGGAGGATAGGACTTTCCAACCAAAAACGGTCCAGAAAATCCCAAGCGTGAGCCCTGAGAGCAAGCTCCCTCACTTAGCCATAGTGGGGAGCGGGGCCCGGCTAGTTCCAAGCTACCGGGCCATCAAGTTGAAGTCTAAACTAAGTGCCAGGAGGCAGGTCACGGACCACCAGGCAGCACCACTTGGGGATGGGACCCGGACGAGCTCCCCTCAGCGGCAGCGGACCCAGAGACTTGGTTTACCCGGTTGTCTGAATATGGACTGAGTGAGTACGAGAGTGACCCCTTCATCCCCACGGCACTTCCCACCTTTCACCGAGTCCCGAGGCATCCCCTACCCGTGGAGGGTTCCAACACCTTGCTGCCCCATTCCATCATCCCCGGGTACTCCCAACAGCAGCGGTGGTAGTCCTAATTACCACACACCATGGGTGGCGTCACGAACTATAACCCCCCTGTAAATACTCCCCTTCTTTTCATTCAAGTGGCCGCATGACCCCTGGGTCTGGAGACCCTCGAGCCACAGTGAGCCCAGATCTGTGCAGCTTGGCTGCTTCCACGGGGTCGGTACACCTCCATGTATCAGTATAGCTTTAATACTGTCCATTCTTCACCATGTGCTTCCCTAATTGTGTATAACCTGCTGCTCTCCATTAAACATTAGTAACATTCTCCCCTCTCCACTGTGGAGATCTGTGTACAACTCCCTCCCTCCTGCTATCTCTAACACTGAGAGACGGGGAGCAGAGAGAGCACCTCTGAACTAGGAGAGATTTCTAACATTTTTTCAGTCCAGTCAGTTTCAATGAAGATTAAAGTTGCTAAATGTTGCATATAGGAAGAAAATGAACAATAAAAAATATCCTGTGTGAAAGTGTAAATAGCATTTAAGATCACAATGTTCACTTTTATGGGTTCACTCCTGTCATTTCTTCTCTGCACAAAGAAAACAAAAAAATGAATGTAACCTTTAAAGGGAATCCATAAGTAGAATCAACCTTCCTAAGCCATATACAGTGGAGAAAAAAGTATTTAGTCAGCCACCAATTGTGCAAGTTCTCCCACTTATAAAGATGAGAAAGGCCTGTAATTAACATCAAAAGTAGACCCCATATATGAGAGACAAAATGAGAAAACAAATCCAGAAAATCACCTTGTCTGATTTCGAAGATTTTTTTTGCAAATTAAGGTGGTAAATAAGTATTTAGTCACCTAAAAACATGGAAGATTTCTGGCTTTCACAGACCTGTCACTTTTTCTTTAAGAGGCTCCTCTGTCCTCCACTCATTACCTGTACTAATGGCATTGAACTTGTTATCAGTATAAAAGACACCTGTTCAGAACTCAAACAGTCACACTCTGAGCTCCACTATAGTGAAGACCAAAGAGCTGTCAAAGGACACCATAAACAAAATTGTAGCCCTGCACCAGGCTGGAATGACTAAATCTGCAATAAGCGTAATAGGCAAGAAACTTGGTGTGATGAAATCCACTGTGGGAGCAATAATAAGAAAATGGAAGACATACAAAACCACTGATAATCTCCCTCGATCTGGGGCTTCACGAAATATCTCAACCCGTGGGGTCAAAATGATTAAAGGAGCGGTGAGTAAAAATCCCAGAACCACATGGGAGGACCTAGTGAATGACCTGCATAGAGCTGGGACCACTGTAACAAAGGCTACCATCAGTAACATACTACGGCGCCAGGGACTCAGATCCTGCAGTGCCAGACGTGTTCCTCTGCTTAAGCCAGTGCATGTCCGAGCTCGTCTGAAGTTTGCCAGAGAGCATTTGGATTATCCAGAAGAGTATTGGGAGAATGTCATATGGTCTGATGAAACCAAAGTAGAACTGTTTGGTAGAAACACAACTTGTCATGTTTGGAGGAGACAGAATGCTGAGTTGCTTCCAAAGAACACCATACCTACTGCACAATTGGTGATTGACTAAGTACTTTTTTCTGTATATTGGCATGCAGGTCATAGAAAGTTGAATAAAATGATACCTTAGATCCAATGTCTTATTCCAGAGAAATCCATTTTTATAAATATGCAAATGAAAATCTGCCTCCAGAGCTGATTTTTAAATTAAATGGGCGTTACCAGTTTGAGACATGTAATGACTGACAGTCTGCTCTTCTGATATCATGGTAAAGCTGAGTGCAATTACAACTAACACAGTACAGAAGAACTTTGTCTCATTACAAAAATATCTGGGACTGCAGTTGTTTTCTCATAGTGCTTTAACTTCCATATCACAGGCAGCCAGTGTTAGGGTATGGGCACTACAGAAGAACTGACAGGACTGTGAGAAGATAGCTGCAGCTGTAAATGTGTTTGGAATGAGACAAAGTTCAACTCTACTGTACTGTGTTAGTTATAATCAGGCACAGCACTTTAGAGAGATTAGAAGAGCAGACTGTCTGTCATTACATGTCTTCTACTGATAAGATCCCCTTTCATTTAAAATAAGCTCCGGAGACAGATTCTCAGAAAGATTTATGTCCAGCCCATTGTTACACTGGTGCGAGGGAACTCCCAGCGTGTGGTGCAAGACAGAGGGAAAACCATGGAAGATATAAAGCAAGGCCCTGGAGAGGGGAGAGGGGCCCTTACCTCACACTCACCTGTGGCTGATCCCTACACTCTCTAATGTCCCTAGATGGGTCCTCCTTCTGTGCATCTTCATGTGGCTAGACCCTCGAAGGACCTGAACTTACCCTGACTAGGGTGTAGGCAAGCAGAACACTAGTCCCACTACTGCAATAAAACAATACAAGGAAGGTAAGACAAATGGGTGGTGAAAGAAACAACAAAAAACACTCCTTTTATCAGTAGGAAACTTCACAGCTGCAATTGAAATTACATTTCAGCTACTCCAGAAACAGGCTTCTTCAAAGGGGTCAGTATATAAAAATCTGTCACTGGTATGGAGTAAAGCCAGAAGTGGGAATATATAGCAGAAGGGCATGATGAAAAAAAATGCTGCAGCTGTGACTAAGGCTGAGTAATCTCACCCGAAGGGAAAGAATCCTTAAAGGGATATTCCCATCTCCAATATGCTATGCCAATATGTAGTCGGTGTCATAATATTATTAGAAAATACCTCCAAATAGAAATCTTCTGACTCACTTTGTTGCTTAGCTCATGTGCAGAGTTTTGCTGTACCTTAGGTATCCATGGTTATGACCACGCATACAGTGATAGTTAGTTGGTTGCTAGTGGACGTAACCATGGATATCTAAGGTCCTGCAATGCCCTGTACATGAGGTATTTGACATAGTGAATCAGAAGATTTCAATTTGGAGGTATTTGCTAATATCATAATGACACCTACTACATCTTGGGATAGGATCTTCGAGATGGGAATACCCCTTTAAGCCTTTCAGCATAAAATAAAGTAAATTCACTCCAATAGAAGATGTAACCTGCGAACGCGACACACTCATGACACCTATAGATATTAACAGCTCATTTACATCTTAGGAAAAATGTAGATTTCTCTGGAATAAGACATCAGATTGCAGATATCAAGGTATAACTGTGTTTATCTTTCTATCACCTGCATGCCCATATACAGTGCCTTGCGAAAGTATTCAGCCCCCTTGGCCTTTTCAACCTTTTCCCACATTTCAGGCTTCAAACATAAAGATAAAAAAAAATAATTTTTGGTGAAGAATCAACAACAAGTGGGACACAATTGTGAAGTTGAACGAAATGTATTGCTTATGTTGTTAAACTTTTGTAAAAAATAAAAAATTGGGTCGTGCAAGATTATTCGGCCCCCTTAAGTTAATACTTTGTAGCTCCACCTTTTGCTGCAATTACACCTGCAAGTCGCTTGGGGTATGTGTCTATCAGTTTTACACATCGATTGAAATTCTTGCCCATTCTTCCTTTGCAAACAGCTGGAGCTGAGTGAGGTTGGATGGAGGCGTTTGTGAACAGCAGTTTTCAGCTCTTTCCACAGATTCTCGATTGGATTAAGGTCTGGACTTTGACTTGGCCATTCTAACACCTGGATACGTTTATTTCTGAACCATTCCATTGTAGATTTTGCTTTATGTTTTGGATCATTGTCTTGTTGGAAGACAAATCTCCGTCCCAGTCTCAGGTCTTTTGCAGACTCCAACAGGTTTTCTTCAAGAATGGACCTGTATTTGGCTCCATCCATCTTCCCATCAATTTTTACCATCTTCCCTGTCCCTGCTGAAGAAAAGCAAGCCCAAACCATGATGCTGCCACCACCATGTTTGACAGTGGGGATGGTGTGTTCAGGGTGATGAGCTGTGTTGCTTTTACACCAAACATATCGTTTGGCATTGAGCCCAAAAAGTTCAATTTTGTTTTCATCTGACCAGAGCACCTTCTTCCACATGTTTGGTGTGTCTCCCAGGTGGCTTGTAGCAAACTTTAAACAACACTTTTTATGGATATCTTTGAGAAATGTCTTTCTTCTTGCTACTCTTCCATAAAGGCCAGATTTGTGCAATGTACGACTGATTGTTATCCTATGGACAGACTCTCCCACCTCAGCTGTAGATCTCTGCAGTTCATCCAGAGTGATCATGGGCCTCTTGGCTGCATTTCTGATCAGACTTCAACTATTATTCTCTCTTAAAAAAAGAGATAATAATTATTAATTTATATAGCGCTATTAATTCTACAGTGCTTTACATACAAGGGAAACACTGTCCCCATTGGGGCTCACAATCTACGTTCCCTATTAGTATGTTTTTGGAGTGTGGGAGAAAATGGAGACCCCGAAGGAAACCCACACAAACATGGGGAGAACATACAAACTCCTTGCAGATTGTGTCCTTGGTGGGATTTGAACCCAGGACCCCAGCGCTGCAAGGCTTCAGTGCTAACCACTGAGCCACCATGACACCCTGATATGAAAATTTAGAGGGACGGCCAGGTCTTGGTAAATTTGCAGTGGTATGATACTCCTTCCATTTCAATATGATCGCTTGCACAGTGCTCCTTGCGATGTTTAAAGTTTTGGAAATCTTTTTGTATCTAAATCTGGCTTTAAACTTCTCCACAACAGTATCACAGACCTGCCTGTTGTGTTCCTTGGTCTTCATGATGCTATCTGCGCTTTAAACAGAACACTGAGACTATCACAGAGCAGGTGCATCTATACGGAGACTAGATTATACACAGGGGCTTATATTTATCATCATCAGTCATTTAGGACAACATTGGATCATTCAGAGATCCTCAATGAACTTCTGGAGTGAGTTTGCTGCACTGAAAGTAAAGGGGACGAATAATATTACACGCCCCAATTTTTAGCTTTTTATTTTTTATAAAAGTTTAACATAAGCAATAAATTTCGTTCTACTTCACAATTGTGTCCCACTTGTTGTTGATTCTTCCCCAAAAATTATTTTTTTTTATCTTCATGTTTGAAGCCTGAAATGTGGGAAAAGGATGAAAAGTCCAAGGGGGCTGAATACTTTCGCAAGGCACTGTAGATGGAATAGCCACTAAACGGCATTTAAGGCTGTGTGGTTCTGGCTTTATACACTGAGTATATCCAGCCTCCCCATGAGCTTCAAACAGCTGATTGGTAAAGGTGCTAAATGTTGAACTGGCACCAATATGATATCCATATAAGTCCTGGATAATCCCTTGAAAGGCAATATCTGCAAGAGTTCACACACCAAAGTACTAATATTTGCATGTAGTTCTTTGAAAGACAAGTCCAGTAGTACCGTTACATGGCCAGTCCATCCGCCATTACTGAGAAATCATCATTTGTATTGATATGCAGATGAAGCTGAAGAACTAAGGTAGATCTGAAGCCTCTGTCACTCCAGCTCTATTCTCCACTCTATTCCGCTACCTTCTGTGCGACTGACAGTCTCCATGCTCTGTAATTTCAGGCAAAAGAGCCATCAATTAAGCAGGAGAAGGCCGCGCTGGGTGGGAAATAGAGCTGGAGGGAAGAGACTTCAGATCTACAAATAGCTCTTCAGCTAAATTTGCATATTAATTCAAACGCTGATTTCTCAGTAATAGAGGAATGGACTGGCCATGTAAGGGAATTGCTGGACTTGTCTTTCAAAGAGCAACATTTGCATATATGTAGTTTGGTGTTTGAAATCCTGTGGACAGAACTTGTAAATTTGCCTAAAATTGGAATCCGAGTTATAGACCAGCCCTTTTCTGCTTAGTTCCCAATATGATTGCGGATATGTCGCGGGCGGAGGAGGGGACACTGCGCTCACCCACTCCTCGGGTCTGGCTGCTGCTGCTCAGTGGTGTCTCGAGCGGTGGGCCGGATCTCGGGGACTCGAGCGGCGTTCCTCGCCCGTGAGTGAAAGGGGGTGGTGTGTGGTTTGGGGATATTGTCCGTGACGCCACCCACGGTCGTGGTGAGGTTGTGACACCACCGCTGCTCTGGACGGGGATCCCAGGAGTGATGACAGGGAGCAGCTTGGATGTTGGTTCTCCCCTCCGTGGGTAGGGGGGTTGGTTGTCCCAGGGCCCCAGTGAGGGTTAGGGATGGCAGGCGGGTTACGGGGCCTGGTGAGGTGCAGGGTCGCGGGGGCAGCGCTGTGCCGCACGGCACGGGGGTACTCACTCAGCCAATGACGAATGCAAAGTCTCCGGTAAAACAAATGGCTGGATGGACGGGTCCCACAGACGGCTGCGGTTGTTCTCCTCCCGGTAGGTTGATGGTGACTGCCTTTCCCTGCACCTGTGTTGTGTTTAAGGGTCTTGACTGCTGGGAAACCCCGGAGGTGACTCCTAGCCTGGTCGGGGTCCGTAGGACCTGCCGAATGGTGCTGGCTTCTCTTCACTCCCCGATCCGGTACCGGCGGGCCACCGCCCGTCCCCGGTCCTTACGGTTCACTCCAATCAGCCCCTCCTGCAGACGGTCACCACCGTCTGCCAACCTTGCTGTACAGATAGGTCCAGAAATATTTGGACAGTGACACAATTTTCCCGAGTTGGGCTCTGCATGCCACCACATTGGATTTGAAATGAAACCTCTACAACAGAATTCAAGTGCAGATTGTAACGTTTAATTTGAAGGTTTGAACAAAAATATCTGATAGAAATTGTAGGAATTGTTTTCATTTCTTTACAAACACTCCACATTTTAGGAGGTCAAAAGTAATTGGACAAATAAACCAAACCCAAAAAAAAATTTTTAGTTTCAATATTTTGTTGCGAATCCTTTGGAGGCAATCACTGCCTTAAGTCTGGAACCCATGGATATCACCAAACGCTGGGTTTCCTCCTTCTTAATGCTTTGCCAGGCCTTTACAGCCGCAGCCTTCAGGTCTTGACGGTTTGTGGGTCTTTCCATCTTAAGTCTGGATTTGAGCAAGTGAAATGCATGCTCAATTGGGTTAAGATCTGGTGATTGACTTGGCCATTGCAGAATGTTCCACTTTTTTGCACTCATGAACTCCTGGGTAGCTTTGGCTGTATGCTTGGGGTCATTGTCCATCTGTACTATGAAGTGCCGCCCGATCAACTTTGCGGCATTTGGCTGAATCTGGGCTGAAAGTATATCCCGGTACACTTCAGAATTCATCCGGCTACTCTTGTCTGCTGTTATGTCATCAATAAACACAAGTGACCCAGTGCCATTGAAAGCCATGCATGCCCATGCCATCACGTTGCCTCCACCATGTTTTACAGAGGATGTGGTGTGCCTTGGATCATGTGCCGTTCCCTTTCTTCTCCAAACTTTTTTCTTCCCATCATTCTGGTACAGGTTGATCTTGGTCTCATCTGTCCATAGAATACTTTTCCGGAACTGAGCTGGCTTCATGAGGTGTTTTTCAGCAAATTTAACTCTGGCCTGTCTATTTTTGGAATTGATGAATGGTTTGCATCTAGATGTGAACCCTTTGTATTTACTTTCATGGAGTCTTCTCTTTACTGTTGACTTAGAGACAGATACACCTACTTCACTGAGAGTGTTCTGGACTTCAGTTGATGTTGTGAATGGGTTCTTCTTCACCAAAGAAAGTATGCGGCGATCATCCACCACTGTTGTCATCCGTGGACGCCCAGGCCTTTTTGAGTTCCCAAGCTCACCAGTCAATTCCTTTTTTCTCAGAATGTACCCGACTGTTGATTTTGCTACTCCAAGCATGTCTGCTATCTCTCTGATGGATTTTTTCTTTTTTTTCAGCCTCAGGATGTTCTGCTGCACCTCAATTGAGAGTTCCTTAGACCGCATGTTGTCTGGTCACAGCAACAGCTTCCAAATGCAAAACCACACACCTGTAATCAACCCCAGACCTTTTAACTACTTCATTGATTACAGGTTAACGAGGGAGACGCCTTCAGAGTTAATTGCAGCCCTTAGAGTCCCTTGTCCAATTACTTTTGGTCCCTTGAAAAAGAGGAGGCTATGCATTACAGAGCTATGATTCCTAAACCCTTTCTCCGATTTGGATGTGAAAACTCTCATATTGCAGCTGGGAGTGTGCACTTTCAGCCCATATTATATATATAATTGTATTTCTGAACATGTTTTTGTAAACAGCTAAAATAACAAAGCTTGTGTCACTGTCCAAATATTTCTGGACCTAACTGTATGTGCCCGGGCCACGCACCCGGACACGGTCAGTCTCCTCTACTGCCACTTCACTTTCTAAAACTAATCTGACTCCTTTTCCCGCCTCCAGGACTGTGAACTCCTCGGTGGGCGGGGCCAACCGCCTGGCCCACCCCCTGGTGTGGACATCAGCCCCTGGAGGGAGGCAACAAGGATTTGTGTTTGACTTTGGTGTGACTAGCCGGGGTGTGGTGTGTGTTGATGTGATACCTGTGACGTCCTGGCTTGTCCAGGGCGCCACAATTACCATGACTCTTGGGGAACCCCCGCTTGCATTCCGGCTGACCCAAGCTTGGACTAGATGGTGGTAAACAAGCACACGCCTTTGATTCAGATGCAGCACATCACAATAGTATAAGTGAGAAGTCTTGCTCCTGTTTTCGGCATCATGTATTTAATTTAACTCTCATGATCTACAATAGCAAAAAACAGACCATAGATCTAACAATTTTCCACTACTTGCAATACCGTCTGCTTACTAATAACCATTATATCAAACATATTTTACTGTTCCCTGTTGTCCCTTTAGCCATTTATCATTTTATATGAAATATCCTAGACTCCAAACTAGAAGAGAATAAATCAGTGAGAAAAGAGCTGCAGAGGGACAAAATGATGAAGGATGAATATTACTGGCAGCTGCAAGTCCAGATGTCAGAATTTATCGAGTTTTCTTCCTCGTCTGCAAACTATTTTGCATGGTACATTGACAATGAGCCTTCTGGCAAGAGCTCCTTGTGATTTTTCATGCTGGTAAGGATATATTCAGGGTACGGTCAGATCTTGGCTTTCTAAAACTCAATTTTACTGTTGTATAAAAATATGATTTCTTTTGAATGAAAGGAAAATCACTGGAGTCTGAACCTTATAGATTCAGGAAGCAGAAGCATTGCTACAGTAGGTTCCCCTCTACTGTTATGGACATGATTATGTGAAGATACCCAAAATACAGGACAAGGTGGTGATTGCACCCATATTTGCATTGCATACAAAGACATTTAAAAGACATTTGTTCCTATATTTTAGTCTCTGGAATTTACCGAATGAAGAAATATATTGACTATTTCTGCTTTCTCTCACATCTTAGAAAAATACAGTATCAGGAAATGTTGGGATATATGTCTGTCTCTCCAACATCCTATGTCTTAATATTATAACCTAAAAAAAAGAAGAAAAACTGGGCACTGAATACCGTTAAATCAACGATACTAATGTCTTAAGCGGGCTTTACACGCTACGATATCGTTAATGAATTATCGTCGGGGTCATGCTGTTTGTGACGCACATCCGGCGTCATTAATGATATCGCAGTGTGTGACACTTATGAGCGACCTTAAACGATCGCAAAAGCGGTAAAAATCGTTTGCCGCAGAGAGGTCGTCAAGAAACAAAAAATCGTTTTCTGTTTATTAGCGATGTTGTTCCTCGATCCTGCGGCACCACACATCGCTGTGTGTGACACCGCAGGAGCGACAACCATCACCTTACCTGCGTCCCGCCGGCAATGCGGAAGGAAGGAGGTAAGCGTGATATTACGTCCCGCTCATCTCCGCCTCTCAGCTTCTATTGGCCGGCCAGTTAGTGACGCCGCACTGACGTCGCTATGACGCCGAACGCACCTCCCCCTTGAGGGAGGTATTGTTCGGCAGTCATAGCGACGTCGCTGCACAGGTATGTGCATGTGACGCTGCCGTAGCAATAATGTTCGCTACAGCAGAGATCACACAATATCGCACGTACGATGGGGGCGGGTGCTATTGCGCACAACATCGCTAGCCGATACTCGCGATGTCGCAGCGTGTTAAGCCCGCTTTAGTGCAGTCAGAACAGACTCACGGCAGCACTGTAGGAGGTGTAGATGCTTTTCTCCAGGAATGTCCAGCTGATGGAAGATGCTGCTAACAGGCGGTGCTCACTCCAAAGGAGAAAGTCCAAAAGTCCATAGAAATTTTTGAAAAGCAAGCTGAGTGCACTCATCGTTCCAGTGCAGCTTATTTTATTTCATCTTGACTATATAACTTAATAGGCAAAAGGGGAGTGAGGGGGGCACAATGGATGACAGCACTGTTTCGCACCTCAATGGGTGCTTCAACAGATCCACAAATCTGTTGAAGCACCCATTGAGGTGCGAAAGAGTGCTGTCATCCATTGTGCCCCCCTCACTCCCCTTTTGCCTATTATGTATATAGTCAAGATGAAATAAAATAAGCTGCACTGGAACGATGGTAACAGCAGCCAATCTAAAAACTTTGGCCACCCCTCTCGGGTCTTGACCTTCACACCAGGGGGCGGAGCCAGGCGGTTGGCCACGCCCACCGAGTTCGGATAGCCTGAGGCGGGAAAGACAGGACAGATTAGTTTTGGAGGTGAAAGAGAGAGGCGTAGAGAGGAGTAAACGACTGACAGGGGTCTGGGTCGTAGCCTGGACACCCTTTGGCCAAGAGGCAGACGGTGGTCGCCACCTGCAGGAGCCGCGAAGACAGCCTGGTGGAACCGTAAGGGACCAGGACAGGGTAGTGGCCCGTCGGTAGCGAACCGGGGAACCGACTGGAAACCGGAGCACAGAGGGGGTTACTCAGACTCTGAAACGAGGTCCCGAATCTACCGGACTAAGTTAATTCACTGATTGAAGTCTGGACTTTAGGTCTTTTCCCAACCAAGTCCCGACTGAAGACAACAGCCTAACGAGGGGGATAGAAAGACACCGCTCAGGCAGAGAGATCCCACGGGCCAGCGTCTGCGGGCAAACGGGCTCTCCCGACACACACACAGCTGGGGAGCGGACTCCCGTCGCTGAAGCGCAGGCAGTCCACAGCTACAAAACAAGGTGCAGGAGAAAGGCGGGGACCACCAAATCGGGTGGGGGACCAGACGCAGCCGGCTGCTGGCACCGACCACCATCTTTTTGGTTTACCAGAGATTCCGGTGTATCTGTCAGAGTGAGTACAACTGTGCCCTTGGGCCGCGCACCGCCCTGCACCACACCAATCTGTCCGCACCCTCACAACCGGGCCCTGGGACCATCACCCCCCCCTACCCACGGAGGGGTCAACACCCCGGCCGTAAACCTAACCCCCTCGTCTGGAACCGCTGGCGCTCGGGTCCGGTGCTTCTGCTCCTCGGTGGCTCGAACACGGGGCCGGACCCGGGGGCTCGAGCAGCGCCTCCTCGACCCCAAGTGAAAAGGGGGGAAGGTTTGTGGTGGGATGCTTGGGGATGTCGATCGTGACGCCACCCACGGGTTGTGGTGATGGCGGGCACCACCGGTGCTGGTGACGGGGGATCTCAGCAGCGATGGTGGAGAGCAGCTAAGGTGTTGACCCCTCTGTGGGTAGGGGCTGATGGTTCCGGGGCCCCGGTTGGAGAGTAGGGAGGAGGTATAGGTGCAGGTGCCGATGCGGGGAGGCAGCGTGGGCGCGGGTGCAACGTTGCGGTGCAGCGTGGTTCCAGATGGCACTGTTGTACTCACTCAGACACAGAAGGACAGAGTCTCTGGTAAACCAAATGGCTGGATGGACGAGGCCCACAGCCGGCTGCGGTGTTCTCACTCTCCCTGGACGGGTTGATGGTGGTTGTCGTTTTCCTGCACTGGTGTAAATGTGTTTGACTCCTATGGCTTTCCACGTGTAGTCCGCTCCCCGGCGTGTACGTGTCGGGAGAGCCCGGTTTGCCCGCAGGCGCTGACCCTTGGATCTCTGGCCCTTGGCGGTGGCACTTATCCGGACGGGTTGGGCTGTTGCCTTCTGACGGGACTTAGGTGGGAATGAACCCCTGAGGTCCAGACCGCAATCAGAGCATTTGACCTTTTCGGCGGCTCCTAACCTAGTCGGGGTCTGAGTACCCTGCCTTGGTGCTTGGCTTCAATCTGCTCCCCGGTTCGGTTCCGGTGG
The DNA here is from genome assembly GCF_048569485.1 of Anomaloglossus baeobatrachus. NCBI lineage: Eukaryota > Metazoa > Chordata > Amphibia > Anura > Aromobatidae > Anomaloglossus > Anomaloglossus baeobatrachus. Next base: position 634,410,991 of record NC_134355.1, read on the forward strand.
GCCACCGCCCGACCCCGGTCCTACGGTTCAGCTGACCCACACCACCTCCTGCAGACGGCCACTACCGCCTGCCGACCTTGCTGATCGTGCCTGGGCTCCAACCCAGACACCAACAGTCTTTACTCCTCTCACTTTCACTGTCTACTCCCAACTACTCCAACTTCACTGTCCTTTTCCCACCTCCAGGCCTGTGAACTCCTCGGTGGGTGAGGCCAACCGCCTAGCTCCGCCCCACCTGGTGTAGACATCAGACCCTGGAGGGTGGCAACAAGGATTTTTGGTTGACTGACGTCACCTAACCAGGGGAGGGTGTGTGTGTGTGTGTTAGTGTACTGTGACCCCTGGGGGTCCAGGGCGTCACACTCCCCCTTGGTAAAACGTAGACTGTCCGCAGGCTGCCCGTCCATCACCGGTTTTATTTTCTGCAAAAGATAAATAAAATAACAGGGAAAAACAACCAACGGAATGCATTTTTGTCAAATCTTCCCTGACAGGAGGCATATCACTTAAAACGTTGCAAACATTAATAAAATATCTTTAATAACAACAACGGGTCCCAGTTCTTCCACTTTCCCTCCCAAACAACCTAAACCTTGATGCTGCCCCTAAGAAGCGGGCAGCACCCCTTTTGCCCAGTCCGGAAAACAGAACCTGGTTCAGGTTGCCCAAGCGGGAACGGGTACGGTGTCTCGCACCCGGTTGTCATTCTGGGGGCCCCACGTCCAGGGGGACCCCTGACCCTGGAGGATGGTCACCGGTCCTGGTGGTGACCGGACCCCAGCCTGCTCTGCTGCAGGTCCTTCCTCCAACCTGCCTCTTCGGAGGCGGTTAACGGAACTCCAGCCCAGAATTATTTACAAGCCCACAAGTTCGTGGGTGGCCTGCGAGTTCTCGGCCATGTTCATGAGCAGTTTCTCATGTGGAAAGGGCTTTTAAGGGTTAAGAAAACGTAACTTAGGGTCCCAACGGGGGACAACAGCTCCGCTGCAAATCAGGTGAAAACCTCAGGTGATTAGCGCTCATTCATTCAGATATTTACACAATCAACATACGGCACCCCTAGATGGCAGTTTCCCTATACCTAAGCGGGGGCCTACCTAGGTTAGGGCGTGTGGACCTTCTGGGCCCAATGTCGTCAGTAGAGGGCACTGGGACAGAGGAGATAACCGTTTCCTCTTCCCGTCTGTCGGGCATGGCAGGTGGAGATCTACGGGGGTGTGGTATAGGTGCATCCCTGGGCGCTGGGTCAAGCGGTTCACTGGCGGTTATTTCTGTTTCCATTTCTTCCACGGGTTGTGGGAACATTATCACCGGAGTAATCACCGCGCCATTCTGCGTAGGCCAGTCTTCTGGAAAGTCACCCATCACTGTGTGGATCACCTCTTCCTTCTTCTCCCCGTTCAGTATGGGAACTGGGACTTCATTTGCCAATCTTAAGGGGTGTGGGCATCTCTTCAGGTGGTCCCTGGAAACTGTAGCCATGGTCCTCCCCTGGTCGCGACTAATCAGATAAGTCTTCTTGTTCTCCCATCCAGTGGGCTGTATGACATACGGGGTTCTTTCCCACTGATCATCAAGCTTATGGGTTCTCCTCTTCCGTTTCAGCACTACATCTCCAGGCTCAAAGGGAACAGTTGGAGCCCGTCTGTTGAAGCGCTGCTCTTGTTTTTCTCGGCTCTGACGCAGATTCTTTTCCACATATTCCTGGATCTGTCGGTACTACACCTGTCGCTTGGTATCCCAGTTTGCAGTGGAGGGAAGAGCATCTGGAGCGTCCAGGCCCATTTCCAGGTCCACCGGCAGCCGGCCCGGTTGGGCTCTCATCAGATACGTGGGTGTACACTTGGTAGAACCACAGGGAATGTTGTTGTACATGTCTACCAAGTCAGGCAACATCTCTGGCCAAAGGTTTCATTCTTCCAATGGTAGTGTCTTGAGGAGACCCAGGACCAAGTGATTCATCTTTTCACACATCCCATTGGTTTGGGTATGGTATGGTGTGGTCCTGATTTTCTTGCACTCGTACAACTGGCAAAACTCCTGGAACACTTCTGCTTCAAAGGCCGGACCCCAATCCGTGAGCACCCTCTCCGGGTACCCATGCGGTCGACAGAAGTAGGCCTGGAATGCTCTAGCTGCGGTACGGCCTGTCAAATCTTTAACTGGAACAACCGCCATGAACCGCGAGAAGTGGTCTACGATGGTCAGGGCATAGGTATACCCATTTCGACTGGGTGTGAGCTTGACGTGGTCCAAGGCGACCAATTCCAGTGGTTGATGGGTGACGATCGGCTGTAGAGGGGTCTTCTGGCTGGCTTCATCCCTCCTTCTCAGGGTACAGGGACCACACTCTCGACACCAGGCCTCCACAGATTCCCGCATCCCACTCCAATAGAACCGCTCTCTCAGCAACATCTCCAGCTTCTTCCAACCGAAGTGTCCAGCGCCATCCTGGTACACCTGCAGGACTTTGGGCAGGCTGGCCTGAGGAACCACTAGCTGGCGAACCTCCTCATGAGTTTTTGGGTTGATCAGCTCCCAATACAGCTTCCCTTGATGCAGGTATAGCCGGGCTCTTTCCACAGCTGCTGGGCTTCAGAGGGAGCTGAGGGATCCATTTTGGAGGAGCCCTGTGCAATCATGGTCTTGACCAACTGGACGGCAGGTGCCTGGTCCTGGGCTTCTCGTCACCCCTGACTGGGCAGCGGGTCCAGGTTCACCTGTTGCTGATTGACACAAAGTTTTTATGCCGGTGGCCGGCGGAATGTGGGCAACTCGATTTCCTCAAGGTCGTCGTCTTCCGACCCCCCCCAGCAGGCAGGTGGGGCATCCGGGACAACGCGTCCGCGTTGGTGTTCTTGCGGCCGGCTCTGTATTTGATAGTGAAATCATAATTGGACAGCTGAGCCACCCACCACTGTTCCAGTGCGCCCAGCTTGGCCGTATCCAGATGTGTCAACGGATTATTGTCCGTGTAGGCAGTGAACTTTGCCGCCACGAGGTAATGCCTAAACCTTTTGGTAATTGCTCACACCAGGGCTAGGAATTCAAGCTTGAAGGAGCTGTAATTCTCGGGGTTTCTTTCCATGGGCCGTAGTTTTCTGCTGGCGTAGGCGATCACTTTCTCCTTCCCGTTCTGGACCTGGGACAAGACTGCCCCCAGGCCCACATTGCTGGCATCGGTGTAAAGGACGAACGGGAGGCTGTAGTCGATATACGCCAGGATTTCTTCCCCTGTCAAGGTGGACTTCAGCTGGTGAAAGGACTCCTCATGCTTCTCTTCCCACACAAACGGGGGTCCGGGGGCCCTACCACCCTTGGTCTGTCCCCCAAGGAGGTCTTGCATTGGTGCAGCCATCTTCGTGTACCCCTTGATGAAGCGACGGTAATAGCCCACCAGGCCCAGGAACTGCCTCACCTCCCTCACTGTGGTTGGCCGTGGCCAGTCCTGGATAGCGGTAATCTTCTCAGGGTCGGGGGTGACACCTTCTGCACTCACCACGTGTCCGAGGTACTGCACCTTAGGCTTCAGCAGATGGCACTTGGAGGGTTTCAGCTTCATCCCATACTTAGCAAGGGACGCGAACACTTCCGCCAGATGCTCCAGGTGAGCTTCGTACGTCTGGGAATACACGATCACATCATCCAGATACAGTAAAACAGTTTCGAAGTTAAGATGTCCCAGGCAGCACTCCATAAGCCGTTGGAAGGTCCCAGGGGCATTGCACAGCCCAAAGGCAGCCAGCGACTCTTCAATATGGGGGAGAGGATAGGCATCTTTATGCGTTATTTGATTGATCTTCTGGTAATCCACACACATTCTCATGGTGCCATCCTTCTTCTTCACCAGCAGCAGTGGAGCTGCCCAGGGACTACAACTATCCCGGATGACCCCTGCCTCCTTCATGTTCCTCAACATGTCCTTAGTGCATTGATAGTGTGCTGGTGGGATTGGCCTATACCTTTCCTTGATGGGTGGATGTATGCCTGTGGGGATATGGTGTTGAACCCCTTTAATCCTCCCGAAGTCTAGCGGGTGTCTGCTGAAAACCTGCTCATGCACCTGTACTACCCTGTATACCCCCTCTTTGTGATGCGTAGGGGTAGCTTCAGTGCCTACATGTAGTTCCTGGCACCACTCCTCTAGCTGTTCGGGGGGTGTGCCGCTTTTGGTAGGGGGTGCAGAGGTAGGAGGGGTGGCTTCATGAATGGCGTGGGGGTCTATGGTAAGCAGCTTGGCAATGGTAGCGTAACGGGGAAGCCTTCTTCCTCCCCACAATTCAGCACTCTCACAGGCACTCTCCCCTTTTTTACATCAATCACCCCTCTGGCCGCCATCACTGTGGGCCAGTGTTCTGAAGGTTCCACCATCGCCAGGTAATCGCACCCCTGGGGGCCTACTGCTGCCCTGCACCAAATCATCATCTCGCTCCTTGGTGGCACCACCAAAGGGGCTACATCCATCACCCGCACTCTACCAATCTCTCCACCCGTCAAGTTCACTTGCTGCCGATGCAGGAGGGCCCAGATCTCACGCTGTACTGCCCTCTGTCGGCCTACTCCTGCAGTGGCGGACAACTGCTGCAACAGACTAAGCACTTCACCCATACAATGCTCAATTACATTCATCCCTAAGATTACTTTTGGGTTACGGTCACTGGGTTCATTCAGCACGAACAAACATCCCTTGGTGTTTTAACTCGGTACGTCCCACGGTCAGGGTCACTTCTTTGAAGCCCACCTGTGTCATAGGGAGCCCATTGGCCGCAATAATGGTCAGACTGTCATCAGGGGGGGCAAGTTCACTATCATCCCAATACCGCTGGTACAACCTATATGGCATAGTGGTTACCTGTGATCCTGTGTCCAATAGGGCCATGGTCGGGACGCCGTCCACCGCCAGAGGGATGATGGGGCAGCCTCCAACGTACCGGTCTCGGCAATCGGTAGGGCTATTAGGGTCTACTCTTGAGGATTGGTCCTTGGCCCCAGGAGTTGCTCGTTTAACGGGCATCGCCTGGAGTAGTGGCGAGGCTTGCCGCACCTGTAACAGGTAGGAGGTCCATACCGCTTGTCGTTGGTCTTCCTCCGCTGCATCCAGGGGACGTCCTCCGGGCTGTCGGCGAGCTGGATCTTCTCCGGGGGCTTGACTCTCGTCAGAAGCTGGAGTGCGGCGAGGATCCGGACGAGGTCTCCATCCATACGGCGGACTTGTGCAGCCAGCTCCTCCATCATCCCACCAGGTGCCGCAGGGGCCGGTAGAGCCAGGAGGGGAGGTGCTACTGAGACGGGAGCGGTTTCAGCTGGCTATGGGGCCACATCAGGAGCGTCAGGGTTTGGGGCTTGCAGGGCCTTGATGGCCCGCTCTTTCAATACTGTAAAGTCCAGATCGGGATGTTCCAGGGCCCACAGTCGCAGCTGCTTGCGGTCCTCCGTGGACCCCAGCCCCTGCAGGAATTGTTCCACTATTGTTCTTATTGCTGTCCACATCATTAATGGTGTCCACTCGCTTCAGCGTACTGAGGGCAGTCTGCAGGCGCAAGGCATAGTCTCTTATGTTATCTGCAGGTCGCTGTCGGCATTGGTAAAACTGCATCCGCAATTCAGCTTCTGTGCGGGTCTCAAAAAGCGGTTTGGAGTTTCTCAAAAATAGTAGTCACTGAGGCCCGGTCCGCATCGGTCCAGGTCTCCGTCTCCTGCTCAGACGCGCCGGTTAGCTGCCTTAGCACTACCGCCGCACGCTGTCTGCCGGTCATGGCATACAGGTCAAGGATCGGGCTAATCTTTTTCCGGAATGCTTGCAAAGCATCAGGCTTCCCATCGCATTGCGGCAGCCAGGTAGCACCGGGCACATAGGGCAGGGAGAACGGCATGACCTGGGAGACCGCTGGACCCGCCCCCCCCGCCTCTGCGGCTGGAGCGAGGGCTTCCATATTACCATCTCTGGGTGCCGCCGCAACCAGCGCCCCTCCGACAGCCCCGTCAGGCGCAGACATCTTCTTCTCGCCCCCCCTTGGTTCTCTCTCTCAACTCCTTCTTCTGGGGGCGGGGCTTCACTTTTGCGCCTTCCCTACTAGGGGAAGACGACTCGAGCGGGAACTTTTTGTTCCCAAGATGGCGGAATTTCAAATTTTTCGGCCGGACACCGCCGGCGGGGACTGCAATGCGCACTTCTACTGGTAAGTAGACGAGTAGCATCCTGTTCGTGACACCAAGTTGTCACGGGCGGAGGGGTTGGGAACGCCGCTTGCCTGGAACCACTGGCGCTCGGGTCCGGTGCTTCTGCTCCTCGGTGGCTCAAGCACGGGGCCGGACCCGGGGGCTCGAGAAGCGCCTCCTCGCCTACGAGTGAAAAGGGGGGAAGGTTTGTGGTGGGATGTTTGGGGATGTTGGTCGTGACGCCACCCACGGGTTCTGGTGATGGTGGGCACCACCGCTGCTGGTGACTGGGGATCCCGGGAGAGATGGTGGAGAGCAGCTAAGGTGTTGACCCCTCCGTGGGTCAGGGCTGTTGGTCCCGGGGCCTCGGTTGGAAAGTAGGGAAGAGGTATAGGTGCAGGTGCCGATGCGGGGAGGCAGCGTGGGCGCGGGTGCAACGTTGCGGTGCAGCGCGGTGCCAGATGGCACTGTTGTACTCACTCAGACACAGAAGGACAGAGTCTCTGGTAAACCAAACGGCTGGATGGACGGGGCCCACAGCCGGCTGCGGTGTTCTCACTCTCCCCGGACGGGTTGATGGTGGCTGTCGTTTTCCTGCACCGGTGTAAATGTGTTTGACTCCTATGGCTTCCCACGGGTAGTCCGCTCCCCGGCGTGTACGTGTCGGGAGAGCCCGGTTTGCCCGCCGGCGCTGGCCCTTGGATCTCTGGCCCTTGGCGGTGGCACTTATCCGGACGGGTTGGGCTGTTGCCTTCTGACGGGACTTAGGTGGGAATGAACCCCTGAGGTCCAGACCGCAATCAGAGAATTTGACCTTTTTGGCGGCTCCTAGCCTAGTCGGGGTCTGAGTACTCTGCCTTGGTGCTTGGCTTCAATCTGCTCCCCGGTTCGGTACCGGCGGGCAACCGCCCGATCCCGGTCCTACGGTTCTGCTGACCTACACTACCTCCTGCAGACGGCCACCACCGTCTGCCGACCTTGCTGATCGTACCTGGGCTCCAACCCAGACACCGACAGTCTTTACTCCTCCCACTTTCACTGTCTACTCCCAACTACTCCAACTTCACTGTCCTTTTCCCGCCTCCAGGCCTGTGAACTCTTCGGTGGGCGGGGCCAACTGCCTGACTCCGCCCCACCTGGTGTAGACATCAGACTCTGGAGGGTGGCAATAAGGATATTTGGTTGACTGATGTCACCTAACCAGGGGAGGGTGTGTGTGTGTGTTAGTGTACTGTGACTCCTGGGGATCAAGGGCGTCACACCAGCATCCTTTCAGAGCAAAGTGACCCCGGGTCCGGAACTACTCGAGCCACCCACCAATGAGCCCGGATATGAGTGGCTCGGCTGCAGCCGAGCACGGGGCCGTACACACGCACTACCTCTGGGCATCATTTTCTTTACGTCTGCTGCTGGAAGATCAATGGGTTGGAGGCGGCGCATGCGCTAATGAGATCTTGATTCAAGAGCTCCAACTGTGCACACGCCGACTCCAGGCACCATTATTTTAAGCCCTTACTGCCTGCAGCCGCAGCCACTACCGCCAACCCTGCCCAGCCGCTGATGCCCCAGCCCAACCGCCGCAGCCCCAGCCCGGCTGCCGCAGACCATGCTCAGTCGCCACCACATTTCCCCTGCTTCCTGCTACCCCTCTCCACTACCAGCTACATTCAGATAATAAGACGCACCCCTCACTTTCCTCTCAAATTTTTGGGAGGAAAAGTGCGTCTTATGGTCCGAATAATATGGTACTTGATATCTGTGTTAATAACAAAAGTAAATCACTCATTTGCAGTTATTCACTTCACATCAAGAGTGCAGCATATATTCTCTGCGTGTGATGTACATTTCACTCAGTAGTGGTCAGTATTGTGAAGTAACCCTTACTTACGGTGTCTTTCATGAATTATCATTTTTTAATTAATATAAAAGTCAGAAAAAATAACACACTACTTATGCATATAGATCTCACATCACATAAAATACTTCCCGAAGCTGTAATGGGAAGGTTCTGCTGTGTGGAGATAAGGAAAACGCTGACACACTGCTAGGAATGATATTGTTCGCGAGGATATCTCTACTACACACTGTCTCCGACTTGAATTTTATTGGAGAACGTGAATGTGTAGAACTGCCCTTGATACAAAGTGAATACAAGATAAATGTACAGTTGCAAAAAGCAGTAGTAATGTCTGATGATTTCAACAACGAACATAAAATCCTAGAGAATTCGTCAATCATTGATAATTGCACATTCATTATATGTAAATATCAAAACAAATATAGTAACCTAAATGAAGGAGAATATCAACTCACCACATCCAGGAGGATTATACCATGATAATCAGATTAGCAATTGCATTGATGGATGCATGGGCCAGTTCCCAGGTAGCAATGCACACAAAAAATATCAGAGATGATGTCCAGAATACGCAAAAATGGAAGGTCTCCTCTTGATAGAAATTCAAAGTGTAAAGCTACTACTAGGGGGTGCTGGGACTCAGGTAGAGGAAGAACTCCTGAGTGCAGTAAGACAGAGACCCACTAGAGGTCGCTAACACAAGCACAGGGATAGTCAATCAGCCAAGGCCTATGCGGGGATGTCACATTTGTACCGAGGGTTAAGCAAGCCAAAGTCAAAGAACAAAACCAAGGTCAGAGGGTGGGAAAACAAGTATTCACAGAGGAGGGAGTGGAGGTGAGTACACGGAACAGGACCGGAGTCAAGAGGGTAGGGAGGTCATGCCGGGCAGGAGAGACGAAGGTCAGGGAGAATGGTACTGGGTAGTGGGACTTGATAAGAGTACACTCACAGGAGCCAGTTGCACGCTGCAAAGCAGGAACTACTACTGGCAGCATCCTGGAGGTAACTACACCAAGATATGGCAGCGTGATCTCCTGAACGAGGCATGACCGAACAGTTCCCAACCCTTGGACCTAGCCTCAGAGAAAATACATGCACTGGCTCTGCAAAGTCAAAGCCATGCTAAAATCATGACACAAAGCTTTATTAGTGCATAGTTAAAATAATAAAAAAAAGAAAAGCATGATTCCTTACGTGTTTCAAGCGAAAAACGATCTTAATCATAGTAGCAACATATACTGACTAAACCATCTTATATTAACATATGTTAAACATAATCAGATAGTGAGTAACAACACCCACATTCAATTGCTATTATAATTGCATTGGACACACATAATAGACCTATACAGACAAGTAGGAACAAAGCTGTTAATCAAAAAAAGTCATTATAATCAAACATTGCTGCAAGATTCTCTCATCAGACACAATAACCTTTATTATATATAATATGTCAATCAATGTAACCCAACTCATATTTGAACAAGAATTCAATTAATTATAAAGCTATGAGATACGGATTAAAAATAATACATAAGATCTATCTTATAATGTGTGAAGGGTCACTAGTCTGCATTTTGAGAATCCAATAAGCCTCACGAGCTCTCAGCAGAGACAACTAGTCTTCACCTTGCATCGGACAATTTATTTTTTTCTATAGCAGACACAGATAAACTGTCAGTAGTAATTTGATGTTTTTCAAGAAAATGACGTGACAATGACTTTTTGAGTGCATTGTGATTATTTATAGAGTCATTGAGGTGATTGGACAACTTCACTTTTAATTTACGGATGCTGCTTCCAATATATTGTATCTTGTATGTGCGGCAATTTGCTAGTGACTATAGGAAGTATGGGGAAGTATGGCAAACGATGTGAACAACAAAGGGTACACCGGGGACACTATAACAACCGGAGGCCCTAGCGCTAGTGTGCGAGAAGATGGGAGACCTCCTTCACTCACCTGCAGCTGTACCCTACACTCCTGACCAGTCCCTATACAGGTTCAGCAGTTGTCATCGAACAGGATACCTGAGACCCTGACAGATCCCGTAATAGCCCTGGCTAGTGAACTGGCAGGTAAGGGAAGGAAAGACAGCCAGAGGGAAAACAACAACAGACAGCTGCAGTCTGAACCAGGAATGCAGCCTACACAGCAACTTTAGATAAGGGCTCCACAAGCTCCTTCCACCTCCACGCCAAGCATCCAAATGAATGAGAATAACTGGCACCCTCTACTGGGAGCAGAGGATTTATATAAGGACTGGGAGTGGTCCCAAACAGGAAGCACCTGCAAATGCTGCTGGAAGGGAAAACAGACATTACCCCTTACCTCACCAAAGGAAAGGAAATACATTTAATGTAGAGAACTGTGGAAATTCCTTTCCCAATCCAGCAACACGTCCGAGAGTATTTGTGTAGAATTAAAACTTAATTTTAATGAAAAATTTTTTTTTAAAACTAACAATCATTACAAGGGTATCCCAACATTAAAAGAAGGCGTCTTCTTTTAATGTTGGGATACCCTTCTAACGATTGTTAGTTTTAAAAAAAAAAATGTTTTCAATAAAATGAAGTTTTAATTCTACACAAATACTCTCGGACGTGTTGCTGGATTGGGAAAGGAATTTCCACAGTTTGTTGCATTGTATTCCTGAACACGGAGTTCATGTCCCTGCACCGTTCTGGATCCCGGAGCCAGGTGGAATGATCATGTGGGTGAGCTGAAAAAAACTTTTTCCCTGCATTTAATGTAGAGAGTAGGGCTGAGCAGATCTGGACTGTAAAAGTCCGGATCCGCGCAGTTTCAAAGATTTCCGGGTGCATGATTCGGATCCGGGATTCCGGGTGCATGATTCGGATCCGGCAATGGGGAAAATAATTGAAAAATAAAGAACAACAGGAATAAAACAGCGTTTCATACTTACCGAGACTCGGTGTCATGTCGGCATACTGCTTCCGGGTCGTGCATTCACTTCCTGTACTGTGCATCGCATACACACAGCTTTCCGTGTTTTCCCCATCCCCCGGTCGTCCTCTCGTGTGTGATTGGTTGCAGGCAGATGCGCCCCCAGCCTGTGACAGTATCTGCCGTGCAGTCATCGCGGCTCAGTCATTGTCTGCACAGCCTGCAGTCGTGCTCTATGGCAGCTGGCTGTCTTATATAGCAGAGCTGAAGCAGCATGGGACCTCATGTGGATTACGCCACACCTGCAGGGTGTTGGGAGTTAATAAAGAGGTAAAGGAGGATGTGTTTTGTACTTTATTCCAAATAAAGGATTTTTGTCAGTGTCTGTGTTTATTTACTGTCATTTACAGGTTAGTGTGATGCAGGTATCTCATAGATGCCTGTGCTATCACTAACCTAGGGTTTAGTAGCAGCTGTGCGCTGCTATTAACCCCTTATTACCCCGATTGCCACCGATCTAGGGCAATGGAGAAGAGCTGGTAAAGCACCGGGATTGTCACATCTAATAGATGCGGCAATACTGGGTGGTTGCGGGCTGAGAATACTAGCCTCAAGCCGGCTTTATCGTGGCTGGGGATGAAAATTAGGGGGACCGCATGTCATTTTTTTTTTTTAATTTCATTAAATAAAAAAAAAAAGCCGCATCACTGGCACAGCAGCGCACAGTTCTGACAGGAGCGTGCATGTGTTTCTAGGTACATGCACGCTCATGTTCAGAGAGTGCAGGCTGTGCCAGGTGCTGTCATACCAGACTCACACGAGTCTGACAGCGCATCACCGGCACAGCCACACACTTCTGACAGGAACGTGCATGTATTTCTGAAACACATGCACATTCACCATACTGACAAGCAGACACTTGCACTGCTTTCCCTGCCCACCGGCCGTCCTGCCGCCGGTGGGCAGGCAAACCAATGAATATTGAATTGTTGGCTCTGGAAGGGAAAAGCGTGACCTGGGAGGAGTTTGCTGCCATGACACAGCCTCGGGTGAGTATACCGCGCGCGCTCGTATCCCCTCATCCCCTCCACAAACTTTTTTAATCTCCGGATTCTGGTCCCCATAGACTTATATGGGCATCGGAATCCGGAGTGGATCCAGATTTTTGTTTCAATCTGGCAGTGATCCGCTGGTCCCGGATTTTGACGGATTCGATCAACTTTAGTAGAGAGTCTTGCATGGCAATGTAAGACTCAAACCTGGAATCTGTCAAGTTTGATACTACAGAGAGATGACCGTGACAATTAGTGATGAGCGAGCATGCTTGTAACTACTCGGTACTCGCACGAGTATTGCTGTACTCGGGCTGCTCGGCGGGGACCGAGTAATCTCGCGATACTCGTGCTGTACTCGTGGTCTTCATCCCTGCATGTTGGCGCTCTTTTGAGAGCCAGCCCTCATGCAGGGATTGGCTGGCAGACCACTGCAATGCCACAGCCCTGTTAGTTGTGGAATTGCAGTGATTGGCCGGCCTGCACAGCGTGACCGAGCCTTTATACCGGCCGGCGCGCTGTGCTCTGCTCACAGCTATCCAGACAGTGAGTGCAGGGAGAGTGTCGCTGATTCAGGGAAAGCTTTGCGGCCCTTTATAGTTAGTTCCGGAGCAGGGCTGCAAACAGTGTGACCAGAAGTCCTTCTCAGGACTATTCTAGTTGTATACAGGCAGGCAGGGTATAGCCAGGTCGGAGTACAGTAGCAGAGTCCTTCTCAGGACTATTGTTGCTATATACAGGCAGGGTATAGCCAGGTCGGAATACAGGCTAGTGACCAGAAGAGTCCTTGTCAGGACTATTGTAGCAGTATACAGGCAGGCAGGCAGGCAGGGTATATAGCCATTCCTAGTGGTGACCGTATACCAGCCTTCATCATATCTGGGGCTGGTGTACACAGTCTAAAACAGTCCAGATAGTGTCAGACTTCTCAGTAATTGTCGCTCCTAAAAACCAGTTAGGTTCTTATTGCGTCCGTGCTTGCATTTAAAAACCGCACGTGTGTGCCTGTTGGTGGCAGCGTACAGGTGCACTTGTGTGCGTTTTTCACAAACTATTATATAACGCACAAGTCTAGTGTATAATACACGTCAGTCAGCAGTGGCTGATAGTGTCAGACTTCTCAGTAATTGTCGCTCCTAAAAACCAGTTAGGTTCTTATTGCGTCCGTGCTTGCATTTAAAAACCGCACGTGTGTGCCTGTTGGTGGCAGCGTACAGGTGCACTTGTGTGCGTTTTTCACAAACTATTATATAACGCACAAGTCTACTGTATAATACACGTCAGTCAGCAGTGTCTGATAGTGTCAGACTTCTCAGTAATTGTCGCTCCTAAAAACCTGTTAGGTTCTTACTGCGTCCGTGCTTGCATTTAAAAACAGCACGTGTGTGGCAGTCGTTGGCAGCGTTAGGCTCCATATTGTCCCTGGATAGAGACGTGCATGATGGCCTGTAAACATGAAGTGCCCATTGTAAGGAAGTGGGTCTATTGTAGTATAGCCCTTAGGCAGGGCAGCCAAAAATTTGGAGGCTCTACATTGTCCCTGGATAGAGATGTGCATGAGGGCCTCAAAACATTGTTCCCATTGCAAAGGAGCGGGTCTCCTGTCGTTGTAATGCCCATTCAGAAAGAATGGGCGAAAAAATTTACCACTGGGGGTATACCTGAAACAACGGCTTAACTATTGTAACGGTCACCATGATGGCGCATGAGGAGAAGGAGGAGCAGTCCAGCGATTAGCCAAAGTCCAGAAGTGTGTTACCATGGGTGAGTGGAGGTACATGGCAAATTCCCGTTACAAACTTTAAATTCCGCTGTCATTTGCTGGTGGTGTGTGGTGAAGTCTGGCCAAATCCAACCCTTGTTCATCTTGATCAGAGTCAGCCTGTCAGCATTTACAGTTGACAGGCGGGTGCGTTTATCTGTAATGATTCCACCTGCGGCACTAAAAACACGCTCTGACAAAACGCTAGCGGCAGGGCAGGCCAGGACTTCCAAGGCGTAGAGAGCCAATTCATGCCACGTGTCCAGCTTGGATACACATTAATTGTAAGGCACAGAGGAATGTCGGAGTACAGTTGTTTGATCTGCAAGGTACTCCTTGAGCATCTGGCCAAACTTAGGATTTCTTGTGGCACTACCCCTCACCTCAGGGGCTGTGGTATGTGAGGGGCTGAGAAAACTGTCCCACATCTTAAAGACTGTTCCCCTACCTCTGGCGGATTGGACTTGTGCCCCTCTCGGCTGTACGCCTTGGTTGTCCACTGATTCCTGACCTATGCCGCTAGCGTTTTGTGAGGGGAATGCTTTGCCTACTTCCGTGACTATGGCCTTCTGGAACTGCTGCATTTTGCCTGACCTCTCCGCCTCGGGAATAAGAGACATAAAGTTCTCCTTTTAGCGTGGGTCTAACAGTGTTACCAACCAGTAATGATTGTCGGCCAAGATGTTCTTAACGCGAGGGTCACGAGACAGGCAGCTTACCATAAAGTCAGCCATGTGTGCCAGACTCTTAACAGCCATCACTTCAGTATCCTGACCAACACGATGACTGAACATGCTGTCCTCCTCCTCCTCCTCCTCATCATCTACCCTGTCCTCTGGCCAGCCACGCTGAACCGAGGATATGACTGCATGTCATATCCTCAATTTGGCCAGAGAGTTGCTCCATGTCTTCATCCTCCTCCTCGTCATAGTCCTCCACTGCACGTTGTGATGAGACGAGGCTGGGCTGTGTGTTATCACCCACACCCACTACTGTTTGTTGCTCAAACTCATCGCGCTCCGCCTGCAATGCATCATGGTTGTTTTTTGAGCAGAGACCATTTTAGAAGGCAGAGAAGCGGTATGGTGACGCTAATAATGTCGTCATCGCCGCTCACCATCTTGGTGGAGTCCTCAAAGTTTTGGCGGATGGTGCATAGGTCGGACATCCATCTCCACTCCTCAGGTGTTATGTGTGGAGTTTGACCCATTTCCCGACGGCTTAGGTGATGCAGGTACTCAACAACTGCCCTCTTCTGCTCACATATCCTGACCAACTTGTGCAGAGTTGAATTCCAACGCGTGGGGACATCACACACCAGTCTGTGTGCCGGAAGATGCAAACGGCGTCTTAAGCCGGCAAGGCCGGCTGAAGCAGTAGGTGACTTTCGAAAATGTGCAGACAGGCGGCGAACTTTTACCAGCAGATCAGACAGCTCTGAGTATGACTTTAGAAACCGCTGAACCACGAGGTTGAGCACATGGGCCACGCATGGAACATGTGTCAGCTGGCCTCGCCTCAAAGCCGCCACCAGGTTCCGGCCATTGTCACACACGACCTTTCCTGGCTTTAGGTTCAGAGTTGTGAGCCAGTGATCTGCCTGCTGTTTCAGAGCTGTCCACACCTCTTCTGCATTGTGGGGTT
Organism: Anomaloglossus baeobatrachus; assembly: GCF_048569485.1. Lineage (NCBI taxonomy): Eukaryota > Metazoa > Chordata > Amphibia > Anura > Aromobatidae > Anomaloglossus > Anomaloglossus baeobatrachus. Next base: position 634,426,377 of record NC_134355.1, read on the forward strand.
TGTCACCTATGCAGATTAGCTTCAGCACTGCCTGTTGCCGCTTCGCCGAGGCAGTGCTGCAGTGCTTCTGTGTCGCCCTGGACAAGCCATGGGCCAAAGAGCACAACACTTAAACACCCCACACTCCCTGCAGGCATATCATAGTCAAAACACAAAATCCTTGTTGCCTTCCCCAGGGGCTGTTGTCCACACCAGGGTGTGGAGCCAGGCGGTTGGTCTCCACCCACCGAGGAGGAGGGAAAACACAGGCAGTGAGAGTTAAGCTAAGGAAGTGGAAGGAGGAAAGTAGTAGAGAGGAGAAAAGTGACAGCAAAGAGCCTGAAGTTGGTCCGGGTGTGTGGCCCGGACAGGACAGCAAGGTTGGCAGGATGTGCTGACCGTCTGCAGTGGAGGCCGATTGGAGTCTGCCGTAAGGACCGTGGACGGGTGGTGACCCGGCCGTACCGGACCAGTATACAAAGAGAAGCCAGCACCATTGGCAGAGGACTTTCGGATCCCGGCAAGGCTTGGTGTCGCCGTGAATTTGCCAAATCCGTTAGTGAAGGGGACCTCAGGGTTTCCAAACAGCCAAGTCCAGATAGAAGGCAACCGTCCAACCGTGAAGGGGAGACACCGCCACCGCCAAGGGCAACCGTCTCCCAGGGCCAGCGCCTGTGGGCAAAAGGGGCTCCTCCGGCCCATATCCAGGTCGGGGAGCGGGTTACCGTTGGGAAACCATCACTACCAACACTTAACTTAGGTGCAGGGAGAGACAGTCATCACTAACCTGCAGGGAGGAACAACCGCAGCCGTCCGAGGGACCCGTCCATCCAGCCACTTGTTTTACCGTGAACTGTGTCATCATCATTGGGCTGAGTGAGTACCTCCGTGCCGTGCGGCACAGCGCTGCCCCTGCGACCCTGCACCTCATCAGGCCCTGCAACCCGCCTGTCATCCATCTCTACCCCATCACCAGGCCCCGGGACAACCAACCCCCCTACCCACGGAGGGGAGAAATAACAACAAAGCTGCTCCCTGTCACAGGCTCCCGGGATCCCCGTCCAGAGCAGCGGTGGTGTCCACACAATCACCACAACCGTGGGTGGCGTCACGGACAATATCCCCAAAACCCAAACCACCCCTTTTCACTCACGGGCGAGTAGCGCCGCTCGAGTCCCCGGGATCCGGCCATCGCTCGAGCCAACGAGCAGCAGCAGCCGTAGAGCAGCGTCAGCCGGACCCGAGCAGTGGGAGAGCGCACCGTCCCCTCCTCCGCCCGCGACACTTCCAGCTTGGGACTGGTGTGGAGGGTAAAGTGGATCAGGATGCGCAGGAGGAGGAGGAGGCTGAGGAGCATGACATTCCGGAGCTGTAGAGTGTGTGTGAAACCCTGACTGAGGTAGGGCCTGCAAAACTTGGTGTGTGAAGGACGTGTTCCGTCCCTCGCTCAGACTGGGTCCCAGCTTGCACAATATTAACCCAGTGTGACGTCAACGAGATGTAGCGGCCTTGCCCACATGCACTTGTCCACGTGTCTGTGGTTAGGTGGACTTTGGCTGAAACAGCGTTGTTCAGGGCACGTGTGATGTTTTGTGACACGTGGTTATGCAATGCGGGGACGGCACACCGGGAGAAATAGTGGCGGCTGTGGACCGAGTAACGTGGGACAGCTGCCACCATCAGGTCGTGGAATGCTTCTGTCTCAACCAGCCTAAAAGGCAACATTTCCAGCGCAAGCAGTCGCGAAAAGTTAGCATTTAGAAGTGTGGCATGTGGGGCGTTGGCAGTGTATTTGCACCTGCGTTCAAAGGTTTGCTGAATGGATAACTGAACGCTGCGCTGGGACAAGGACGTGCTTGATGATGGTGTTATTTCTGCGTGGGTAACTGCAGGTGCATGGCCGGAGGAGGCTTGTTCGCAGGCAGCATGGACAGGGGATTGGCTCGCATGCACAACCAGCGAAGACGTAGCAGTGACATCAGCAAGCACTGCTCCTCGACTCTGTTGTACTTCCCACAAAGTCGGGTGCTTGGCTGACATGTGCCTGATCATGCTGGTGGTGGTCAGGCTGCTAGTTTTGGTACCCCTGCTGATGCTGGCATGGCAGGTGTTGCAAATGGCCTTTTTAGAATCATCTGGAGCCAACTTAAAAAACTGCCAGTGTCAGAGTTCCGGGTTTTCCAGTTTTCTTTTGAAAGAGCTTGCCCTTTGTTAACATGGAGTTTTCTGTTCTGTTGCCCTACTTCCTGTCCATCTGTTTAAAAGCCGCCCCTAAAGCTTAGTCCAGTGCCTGAGTATACTGCTTCCTGTGTGCTCCTGCCCTGCTGCTTTTGGTTCCTGATTGTTATTTGGATCCTCTTGGAAAACAACCGACACCGACTCTGGACTTCATCTGGTATCATCTAGCTGTGCCCGGACTCCGTTTGCCGTCTTTGGTCGGCACTTCTGCCCGGTTCCTTCCGTTTAATACCACTCTGGACTCACATCACGTACGGACATTTTTGGACTTACCTATTGCCCTTTTGTGTCCCGGCTGCTGCGCATTTAGGGCTTCTGGGGTGATTGCCAGACAGTCCCTGTATAGGGGTTCGCTCTTGGTGGTCTCCCTGGGGGAGTCCGGTGCGCGGTCCCGGGAATTCCCTTTCGCTCCGTCCCTGGAAGGTATTTCCTGTATTTATGTTCTACTGTGTTTTTGTTCCGTTTATGTACATATTTGCTGGTTGCATATTATAAACGTCTTGCACCAAGAACTCGTCTCTGGTTGTCATTGCCCTAACGCAATCGAAATCCTCAATACATACAATAGTATTACAGCCAGACTCGGGAAGACCTAACATTTGTACAGGCACCTTGTGTCGTGTTGTTCCGGGGAACAGTTGCCTGACGTCTGCCTGGGGCCACCACTCTGCTTCTTACTGCCTGTTGGGATGCTACGCCTCCCTCCCCCTGTGCACTGCTGTCCTCGCTCTGCATATCCTCCTGCCAGGTTGGGTCAGTTACTGGATCATCCACCACGTCGTCTTCCTCTTCCGTACCCTGCTCCTCCTCCTGACTTCCTGACAATTGTGTCTCATCATCGTCCACCCCTTGTTGAGACACGTTGCCAACTTCGTGAGAACGTGGCTGCTCAAATATTTGGGCATCTGTACATACAATCTCGTCATGGCCCACTTCAACAGGAGCTGGCGAGAGGCCAGAATTTGTGAATGGAAACGTGAACGAACAGCTCTTCCGAGTGTCCAAGTGTGGGATCAGTAATGTCCGTGGACGTGTACTCGGCCTGGTGGTAGGAAGGAGGATCAGGTTCTGAAATGTGCGGTGCAGTATCACGGCTACTGACACTTGACCGTGTGGAAGACAGAGTGTTTGTGGTGGTGCCAATCTGACTGGAAGCATTATCCGCTATCCAACTAACAACCTGTTGACACTGGTCTTGGTTCAAGAGCGGTGTACTGCTGCGGTCCCCAAGAATTTGGGACAGGACGTGCGAGCGACTAGATGTGGCCCTTTGTTGTGGTGAAATTAGAGCTTGCACACAACCTCGGTCTCTGCCTGCACCACCATCACGTCCACTTCCTTGTTCGTTGACAACGCCCTTGCGCATTTTGCAATGCTGTGCTGATGTGTATTCACTAGACTTGTGCGTTATATCCAAGTTTTTGCAAAACTCACACAAATGCAGCGGAAAGCTGCCACCAACAGGCACACACGTGCGGTTTTTAAATGCAAGCACGGAGGCACTAAGAACCTAACAGGTCTCTATCCAGGGACAACATGGAGCCTCCCAATTTTTGGCTGCCCTGCCTAAGGGCTATACTATAATACACCCACTTCCTGACAATGGGCACTTCAGGTTTACAGGCCATCATGCACGTCTCTATCCAGGGACAATGTGGAGCCTCCCAATTTTTGGCTGCCCTGCCTAAGGGCTATACTATAATACACCCACTTCCTGACAATGGGCACTTCAGGTTTACAGGCCCTCATGCACGTCTCTATCCAGGGACAACGTGGAGCCTCCCAATTTTTGGCTGCCCTGCCTAAGGGCTATACTACAATAGACCCACTTCCTTCCAATGGGCACTTCAGGTTTACAGGCCCTCATGCACGTCTCTATCCAGGGACAACGTGGAGCCTCCCAATTTTTGGCTGCCCTGCCTAAGGGCTGTACTACAATAGACCCACTTCCTTACAATGGGCACTTCAGGTTTACAGGCCATCATGCACGTCTCTATCCAGGGACAATGTGGAGCCTCCCAATTTTTGGCTGCCCTGCCTAAGGGCTATACTATAATACACCCACTTCCTGACAATGGGCACTTCAGGTTTACAGGCCCTCATGCACGTCTCTATCCAGGGACAACGTGGAGCCTCCCAATTTTTGGCTGCCCTGCCTAAGGGCTATACTACAATAGACCCACTTCCTTCCAATGGGCACTTCAGGTTTACAGGCCCTCATGCACGTCTCTATCCAGGGACAACGTGGAGCCTCCCAATTTTTGGCTGCCCTGCCTAAGGGCTATACTACAATAGACCCACTTCCTTCCAATGGGCACTTCAGGTTTACAGGCCCTCATGCACGTCTCTATCCAGGGACAACGTGGAGCCTCCCAATTTTTGGCTGCCCTGCCTAAGGGCTATACTATAATACACCCACTTCCTGACAATGGGCACTTCAGGTTTACAGGCCCTCATGCACGTCTCTATCCAGGGACAACGTGGAGCCTCCCAATTTTTGGCTGCCCTGCCTAAGGGCTATACTACAATAGACCCACTTCCTTCCAATGGGCACTTCAGGTTTACAGGCCCTCATGCACGTCTCTATCCAGGGACAACGTGGAGCCTCCCAATTTTTGGCTGCCCTGCCTAAGGGCTATACTACAATAGACCCACTTCCTTCCAATGGGCACTTCAGGTTTACAGGCCCTCATGCACGTCTCTATCCAGGGACAACGTGGAGCCTCCCAATTTTTGGCTGCCCTGCCTAAGGGCTATACTACAATAGACCCACTTCCTTACAATGGGCACTTCAGGTTTACAGGCCATCATGCACGTCTCTATCCAGGGACAATGTGGAGCCTCCCAATTTTTGGCTGCCCTGCCTAAGGGCTATACTATAATACACCCACTTCCTGACAATGGGCACTTCAGGTTTACAGGCCCTCATGCACGTCTCTATCCAGGGACAACGTGGAGCCTCCCAATTTTTGGCTGCCCTGCCTAAGGGCTATACTACAATAGACCCACTTCCTTCCAATGGGCACTTCAAGTTTACAGGCCCTCATGCACGTCTCTATCCAGGGACAACGTGGAGCCTCCCAATTTTTGGCTGCCCTGCCTAAGGGCTATACTACAATAGACCCACTTCCTTCCAATGGGCACTTCAGGTTTACAGGCCCTCATGCACGTCTCTATCCAGGGACAACGTGGAGCCTCCCAATTTTTGGCTGCCCTGCCTAAGGGCTATACTACAATAGACCCACTTCCTTACAATGGGCACTTCAGGTTTACAGGCCCTCATGCACGTCTGTATGCAGGGGCATTGGTGAACCTCACAATTTTGGACTGCCCTGGCAAAGGAAAATACTACAAAGACTCACTTCCTCAAAATGGGCACATTAGACTCAAGAGGCCTTCATGTACGTCTCTTCTCAGGGACATCGGAGTGCCACACAATGTTTTCACGTAAAATCTTTCATGTATTAATCTCAAAAAGTAACATACACCAGCTCTATCTCACTATTGGGTATGTGCCCTTAACATTTCCGCCATGAAAAATCATTTTGGGGTCATTTTGGAAGGTTTTCTGGTGAGTCCGTAAAAATGGCGTAAAACGCGGACAAAATTGTTCACAGCTGTGACTTTTCAGTGATAAATGCTTCAAGGGGTCTTCCCCATGCTGTTGCCATGTCATTTGAGCACTCTTCTGAGACTTTTGTGACATTTTTAGGGTTTCTCCATGCTGCCGGGGGGTCATTTCACAAAAATACTCGGGTCTCCCATAGGATAACATTGGGCTCGTTGCTCGGCCCGAGTACACGAGTATCTTGGGAGGCTCGGCCCGAGCTTCGAGCACCCGAGCTTTTTAGTACTCGCTCATCACTAGTGACAATATATAAGATATGTGGAATTACTAGTGATAAAAGATTTTATTTTATGATCTCTACTAAATGAAGTGATTGTGTCACCCTTTAGTATATATTTACATAAACCACCAAAGTTGAAGCTAAGTATTGCTCTCCTTGCATTTACCATTGTTGGTATATAAGCTCGGCGACAGTATATTAGCCCCAGATATTTTGCTTTTTTAGGGATAAAACGTATTCCCCTACTCAAAATGTTGTCTACTTTTGGGTGCTGGCATAATAAAGGCAAATATTTCTTAAAGATTGAAGTTATCTCAGGAAACTCCTGTGAAAAAGCAGTGGAAAACGTAACTGGTGTTTCCGAATACATAAGTTGTTGTCTTCTTTTATTATTTTATTGCCCATGAACAATGCACAATGCCTTGATAAAGTTGCACAAGTGTTTGCATCCTTGGATTTGTCTATGAGTGAAGGCCCCTTTAAACACTGCAACATCGCAAACGACATTGCTGTAACGTCACCGGTTTTGTGACGTAATAGCGACCTCCCCAGCGACATTGCAGTGTGTGAAACACATCAGCGACCTGGCCCCTGCTGTGAAGTTGCTGATCACTACACATCTCTCAGGACCATTCTTTGGTCCTTTGTTTCCCGCTGTGCAGCATGATCGCTAGAAAGTCTCAGTGTGTAAAGGGGCCTTTACAGCAACTTCGTTAGCGACTTCCCTTTCAAAAAGCTGCTTTACAACGTCCCCAATGACTAGCTAGGTCGTTCTGAAGGTCCGTATCCCTGTTGCGTCGTTTTCCAGGTATGCCTGTTTGACAGCTCACCAGCAACTCACCAGAGACTTTGTAGCGATCCCGGCCAGTTTGGGATCGCTGGTGGCATCGCTAGAAAGTCTCAGTGTGTAAAGGGGCCTTTAATCAGTGACTAAATTGAGAAAAGTTGTTTGGGAATTGTATAAATCACTTTCACAGAGGATAAAAGTATGGTGAGGCATCACCACTCTACGACAATATATTGATAAAAATATCATACCTCAAGGTATTAGAATAAAAAAGATTTTCAATACTCAATTTGTGGAGATTTCTCTGAGGAATAGAATAATATTTTGTCACCATGTTCCTCCAAATTTATGCAATTAATTGTCAAGTATGAAGATAATAAACTGAAGACCCTTGAGGAGTCCATGCAACAATTACAAGAGAAATTAAATTAATTTTCCAATATGACCGAGTTTAATATTATTCAAGAAAAACTGAGTTCTAATTTGGCTAAATTAGAGGAATCTATTATGATGATCAAACGCAAGAAGTTTGACAGAGACACTCATGACTATGATAGCCAAACAGTGTACACATGGTATAGACAAACATCCAAAAATTCACACAAGTTGAAATCTATTCTTAAGGATTCTGCCAAGAGGAACATGAGTGAATCCTTCAGCTCGAAAGCGAGTTTCAGCTCTTCTGAAGTAGATACCTCAGACCCTGCCACTGATTTTTCAGATGTGGAAAATGTGGAGTCCACTAACAATTCTTGGTCCAGAAATCATAATGGAACCAGGGGATATGACTTGTTTTTCAGTAAAAACAGATCCCATACAGCCTCATATTTCCACACTTCAAAAAACAGGATAAACACCGTGGAGGCAGGAAACGCAAAGGTAACAAGAGGAAAAACGTATCATATGAGGGAAAGGAATTGAGTGTTGGTTTAAACACCACAGGCACTCAAGAATTTATATCTTAATATGTTGGCATCCAAACTGAGTGGTGATCAGATCCGGTTCCTTTCAAAAGGACTCACATTTGTCCCAACTGTACGTGCGGATTTCTTCAACACACTTTGTGATGTGAATAAATTCATCAGACTGTTCGCGGTCAAACAATATTTTTGGATGATGATAATGTGGACAATAGAAGATCTCTAAATGCAGCAAAAAACTCAATTATTAAGGTTGATTATACCAATGTGAATTCTGAGGAGGATTTGTTAATATCTGGGCTGGATTCTTTCCAGGAACAATGCACACTGGTATCTCTGAAGAATTTGTGCATGGAGACAGCTAATAATACAGCGGGTATAGAACCTTTGGCTTCTTTTCGGAATGACAAGGTACCGAATCCACATTTTTACCCGGTACAGTCAAGGGCCAGCATCATGGATATGTTCCAAAAATCTATGGAAAAGGACTTACAATCCTGTCTAATGAAAAATCACAACACACAGGATAATTTTTCTAAATCTGAATATATGGCCTTAAAACAATTTCAATCCAACCTGAATATTCTTATTTGTGTCATGATTCTTTCTGGTGGCTCTGCTTTTTTGCAGAGCCAAAGTGTTTTGTATGTGTTGTATTTTCTGGTTCTAGGCCTGGTGGGAGAAGCCTATTCAGTAGTTCCACGTTCCGATTGATTTCTCTACCTTATCCTGGAGCCTTTTCCCCCAGAATGCCACCAGCTATAGTTCCTGCCTCACAGTATACATTTCTGGTTCTCGTGAGTGGTTCTGGTCTTGTCCTACTACTTTAGTTCCGTTTCTCTTCCGTCTCCTCCCCTGCTATGACTGAACTCCCTGCTTCCCTAACCTTCGGCTTTCTATGACTCTGGCTCCGCGTGCTCCCTGGACCCTGACATGTTTTCTTGGCCTCTGACTCCAGCTTGTACCCCAACATTGTCTCTGTTCCCCTTTGGTTATTAATGCTCCTTTCTGGCTACTGACCCAAGGCTCTCAAGCAACCTCGGCTTCTCTTACTCGGTCTGTATTCATGTTACCCTTGGCTTCTGACTCAGAATGATCGACTACTCTGCAGACCTCTCCTATAAGGGTACCTGCGGCCTCTAGCGGTCGTACATCTTGAAGCTGTTGTCACCAACAAAGGCTTTTGTATAAAGTACTAAATAAATTTCAATAAGTGTGTTCATTGTTCAATACTGTGTCACTTCTCATTATTACACATTACTAAATTTATGTATATCTATTGTCTCATGTCTTTGTGTGTGTGGATTGGATGGGTTAATACCAACAACTGGTGAGAAATTCATGTCAATAACACCATTAGAAATATATTTACTTAGAAAATTGGTGATGTGTTCAATACTTATGTCACCCGCTGTAGATACTACATTTTATGTGGAACACAACTTTCACTGAGTTAGATCTGACACTTGTTTTTGACTAATCTTTAGCTTCTCAACTTAAAAGTAACTTCAGTTTTTCTCTATCACAACTTTTTAAGCCACATGCTACTTTCTCTTTGTTTCCAAAATTATATAAATGGTACATACAATGGGAAATAGTGCAAAAATAGCCTAAATGTAATGTTTATTTAATGCTATTTTTTAAAGCTATTAATCAAAAATTATCCTTTTAGTCACCACAGTTCAGTTTCCCCAACAGAAAGGAGATAATAAAGCTAATCCACCAAAGACCCAACGTGCGTTTCAGCAATGCTTTACTGACCACTGATGAAGCATTAGTGAAATGTACGTCGGGTGTTTGGTGGGAGAGCTTCATCATGTCCCTCTATTTATATGCACTATTTGTGCTTTATTTCCTTTAATATATGGAGCGTTATTACTGTTGGCACTTTAGTTCACATTTTTATATCCCCTGTATCTTTATACTAACTACTTGTTTTACTCATTGAATGCACAATATTCCTGTATGTCACTTTCACTTGGATGATTAAACTATTGTTCTTATCCATTTACTCTGTGACATACAACAGTGTACTGGATATGTGTTATTTGACTATGCATTTTAATTTATAATTCTTTCTTTAACCAAGACGTTCTTTAGCCCGCGACGCTTTAGCTCACACACTACCCATATCTGTGTTTATGTTGGATATTTCTTAAAAAATTATCAATAACAATATATTTTATATCTCCATTTAGTTTTGTCCTGGCATATTTTTTGTTGTTTGGTTTCTCTACCCATTTAGCGGTTATGGGACGTCTGATCCTTATCGAGGTTAAAATCTGCTCTCATGTTCACAAGTAGCGGCATAAATGTTGCATTTTTTTCTGCTGCTTTTTTATTTGCACATTTTCAGTAGCTGTCCACACCACACTATGCAATTACAGCCTTCTCTAAATATTGTTTTTTTCTGCTTTTATGCATTCTCGTAAACACCAAACATGTATAGGTTTACTTTTATCTAAGGGGGTAAAAAAATCAGGTTTGTCCAAAACAAATGCGCTATTTTCCGCGACCCGTAGCGTTCTCATTTTTTGCGCTCTATTCCTCTGTAACATCTTATTTTTTGCATCTTGAGCTGACGTTTTTAATGGTACTATTTTTGCACTGATGCTACGTTTTGATTGCCTATTATTGCATTTTGCGCAAAATTTGAGGCAACCAAAAAATGTAATTTAGGCGTTTGGAATTTTTTTGCCACTACATCGTTTACCAAATCAGATTAATTGATTTTATATTTTGACAGATCAGGCATTTCTGAACTCGGCGATACCAAATGTGTGTATATTTTTTAATTTTTTTAACCCTTTAATTTTCAAAGGGGCGAATGGGGGTTGATTTGAAGTTTTAGGTTCTTTTTTTTTTAATTTTTTAAAACTTTTTTTAGTTTTTTTTTTATTATGTTACTTGCCCCCTAGGGGACTATAAGGATCAGCAGTCTGATTGCTTGTTCATTTCTGTTGATCAAAGCTACACAGCTCAGATCACCAGAAATGCTCATGTCTTGTAAAAGGCAGCACTCGGCTGGCTGTAACACGAAGTGAGTTATGCGAGCTAAAGGAGTAATCACATGACCCTTTGCTACCATGACAACCATCGGCTCACAGTGATCATGTCACGGCGCCGCCAATGGAGCTAGGTAAGTGAACATTTACTGGGACAGGCATTTAAATCTCGCTGTCACATTTTGACAGTTCAATGGAAGGGGTTAACAGGTGTGGGTGGATCGCGGATCCACCCATGCCTGCGTGGCACACATGTCAGATGTACAAATCAGCAGACATGTGCGCAGATTACCGCCGGCTGCCCGCAGTTAATTACACTATGATGGCTTAGGACGTACCAGTATAACCCGCAGTAGTTAAGGGGTTAAAGATGAAAGCTTAATGACCCGGCTCCTTCCTCAACAGACCTAAACCCTATTGATAACTTGGGGGCTCTTCTTAAATAAGGGATTTATGATGAAAACATACACTCACCCCTCTGATCAGTGTCCCTGAGGCTGTGCTTGGTGGTAGCCAAAAGTTGATCAACAGATGAAGAAACTGACAGACTTCATGAATGGCAGGATTCTGACTGTTATTGAAAAGAAGGATGGCTATATTACTATATTGATCACTGGGTTTTTTTATGAAATGTCAAAAAAATTTTTTGAACATTGAGCTGTTTGTTTATTATTTTGACTTTATGAGATGAAAATGAACAACTAAGATGGGAAAATGTGTTTTTCATTTAGTTGCTAAATAATTCTGCACACTAATAGCTGCCCAATTCTGCAAAGAGACATTCTTTTAAGACAAAGCTCATTTTTACATTCTTAAATATTGAATTTTCAAGTTTATTAACCTTTTGGATTCACCAACAGAGCTGGAATTGTTCAATAATAAAAGTAATCATCAAACATACAACTTGTCTAATAATTATGTACTAAAGGGTGCTTTACACTCTACGACATCGCTACCAATATATCGTCGCGGTCACATCGTTAGTGACGCACATCCAGCGCTGGTAGCAACATCGCAGCGTGTGACACCAATGAGCAACGATCAACGATCGCAAAATCGTTCAAAAACGGTGATCGTTGACACGTCGCTCCTTTCCATAATATCGTTGCTGCCACAGGTACAATGTTGTTCGTCGTTCCTGCGGCATCACACATCGCTATGTGTGACACCGCAGGAACAACGAACATCTCCTTACCTGCGTCCACCGGCAATGGGCAGGATGTAATGTCCCGCTCATCTCCGCCCCTCCGCTTCTATTGGCCGGCCGCTTAGTGACGCCGCAGTGACGTCGCTATGACGCCAAACGCACCTCCCCCTTGAGGAAGGGATTGTTCAGCGGTCACAGCGACGTCGCTGACAAGGTATGTGTGTGTGACGCTGCCGTAGCGATAATGTTTGCTACGTCAGCGAGCAACAAATGTCGCACGAACGACGGGGGCGGGTGCTAGCTATCGCTAGCGATGTCGCAGCGTATATGTGGCACCCCAGGACCTGGTCGCCACAACAGCATTGCCCTCCCAAAGGGTTAATGCTGAGCCTGGAGGTAATTGGGAGATCTATTGGCCAGTAAGTTTAACATCCAACGCAGTTCTCCCTCCGGCCAGCAGGGGGAGCTCTGAACCTGGAATTCCAGGGAGCATTCCTTAAGTCTGACCTGAGGGAGGAAGTAGTGTTCAGTCTGTAGAAAGGAAGCAAAGAGAACAGACGCAGAGTAGTGCTGCCTTGTGGAACTGGGGCCTAGAGCTGGAATAGCTTGGCCCAGTGAAGCAAGAAGTTCAGAGAGGCACAGAAGAGACTCGGACATCGGAGTCTGTGGTTGCCAGGGTATAAAATCCTTCCCTGGTAGCCGAATCTGGAGGGCAGGAGAGCTGCAAGCCCCCTGGCCCAGAAGCAATCTGAAGGTACAGCTGCATCCCAAGGGCCCGGTGTGGACTCCAGCAGAGAAGCACCAGAGAGGGCCTGCGCAGTCTACCACACAGAAAAAGGGACGAACCACTGGTCCCAGCAGCAGGAGGGCCTTTGCTAAATTCAGAGAGCAGGGTCCTATAATAGTAAAGAAAAGAAAGATTAGGGAGTAGGCCTCATACTCAACTGGCCAAAGATCACCCCCAGGCACTTCCAGGCCGGCCGGACCATCTTTACCATCTGTGACGGTCTCCCTGGACTAAACTGCTGCCGAGTAAAAGAGGAGAAGGTAAAGAGACTACTGTTTGTGCCTGTTTCTTTCACTGCCTGTCGGCTCTGCACCATGTTATTCACACAATAGACTCTCATGAACACCAACTGTTGTACCTGTTGTAACTGTGGTACCGCTCCACCTGTGGGGAGCAGGACCATCCTAGCTGCCATTCCAACAGCCACGGAGGCCCCATACAGCAGCGGCGGCTTAATAGCCGCATACCACAGGTGGCATCACGAACACAAACTTTATTCAAACCCCAAGTCACCAGCCATATTTAAACTGACACCCACCAGGGCCACGGAGTCGGGCCCCGCCACCACTGACTACCCCCGGACTAGTCCGGCCCGGCACCGGGTGTCCCATAGCCCTGGGGTGGGCGAGTCATATAAAGCACCCTTTAGTGTATGATGGTGAAGAAGGGTCCACATGCCCTCTACTCAATAATTCTTTTTTATGTCCTTAAAGGGTTTTCCTTTTTCAAAAGAGTTTTCTCCCTAGGTGCAGTTTTGATGTAAAATAACAAACTGCAATATATTCATCTTCCCTTGGTCTAGCGCTGAGTTTCCACCACTTCCCGCTTTCTGTTGTTTGCCTGCAGTGCTGATATCACATTGTCAACACTGCAGCCAATCACTGAGCTCTGTAGATGGCACAAGTCACTTACCGGTAGCTCAGTGATCGGCTGTAGCGCTGTTAAAATGAATTCAGCACTTCATCAGACAAATAAGAAATCAGTGTCAGCAGGAGAGACTCGGCGCCTGACCTATCGAGGGTGAATAAAGCTTAGTTAGTTTCTTAAACTAAACTACCCTTGAAGACAGAACTTTTCTGAAACTGGAAAACCTCTTTAACCTCTTTCTGAAATAATGTATGAGGCACTGGTACATCCAATGTAGGGTCCTTTTAATTGATGCAGGTGCAGGATCTGAGCCTACATCTTTCCCAGCAGATGATCCATTTTTGGGGTTGAGCTGTAGCCACTGGTGTCAACTCCTTAAGGCTATGTGCCCACGCTGCGGAAAATGCGCGGATTTTGCCGCGGATTTCTCGCGGAAAAGCCGCAGATTTCCCGAAAATCTGCAGCACAGGTACTTCCCAGCCATTTCTATGGCATTTTGGAAATGCTGTGCCCATGCTGTGGATTTTTCCGCAGCGGATTTCGTGCGGATTTTGGTCCGGAAAAATCTGCAACATGTCAATTATTGTTGCAGATTTTCATCCGGATTTTGGCTTTAAAATTGGGAAGAAAAAAAAAAAATCCGCACCAAAATCCGCATCAAATCCGTGGCAAATCCGCACCTTTGAAAAGGTGTGGATTTTGCGGGAAAGCTGCAGATTTTGATGCAGAAAAATCCGCAGCTACATTCTCCCGTGGACACAGCCTAAATGTTGATGTCAAGCTGTGACAGTGCATTCACAGCACGCAATCTCATGTGCGCATTGTTCCACACATCTATAGTCCCAAAATGACTAAAGGTGTTATCATAACAGCCAGGGGTCTGCTGTAGGCCCTCTTACCTGCCGCATCCCAGGCATGTGGTTGGGCTTCATAGGAGACCGTGATTTTTACTTCCTACCTACTGCAGTATGTTGTATAAACAATCAGACAATTCCAATTTCTGTAATGCTATAACAAATAAAACATTATTTAAAAACAATAAATACAGTTGAAACCAGAAGGTTACATACACTATCTAAAAAACACATCTGCAAGTTTTTCTCACTGTCTGACATGAAATCAAAATAAACGTTTTTCCGTTTCAGATCAATTAGGAAACAAAATTAGTTATATTTGCCAAATGCCGGAGTAATGAGAGAGAGAAGCAATTTTATATTACTTTCTGCAAAGTCATAAGTTTACATGCCCTAAGAGTACTATGCCTTTAAACAATATGAGACAGCTCATGTACCGCCCCCATGGCTCAAGGGGTCTCCGGACCCGCGGGTCGCGCAGCCACTCGATTAAAAGAAAGGGGGCGATAGATATGTACAGGGGATTTTGGAAAGTTCGTGATGCCACCCACGGTGCGTGGTAATGTGAGGTACCTCCGCTGCTGTTGGGGAGCCCGGTGTCAATGGTGTGGCAGCCTGATGTTTAACCCCTCCGTGGGTAGGGGGTTTGTGTCCCGGGGCCCGTTGATGATGGAGGGTGTTTGGGTGCCGCTGAGGGATAGGTGCAGGGGGTTTTCAATGTACTCACTCAGTCCCAGAATAACCACACCGACAGCTTGTAAACCAAAATTCTGAGCACCTCCTTAGTCTGCGGGGAGCACGCCTGGATCCGTGCCCCTGGTGTTGTTGTTGGTCTGTGGCCCTATCCCTGGCACCTTAGTCTTGTTTGGACCCGTTGGTAAGAAACTCTCCGGGTCCCGCTCACTCGTATGGCTAACGGAGTGAGCTTGCTCTCAGGGTTCACGCGTAGGATTTATTTGGACTGTAGTGGGAAACTCATATCCCATCGGTGTGCTAGTACCTTGATTTTAGAGCGGGTTGGGGATGACACTTGAAGTCTTCACGCCCGTCGGGTAAATTACCGGAAAGCGTGAAGCTATTTTCCGGCCTGGGGTCCACGTACCCCATCGTGCCCTGGCCCCTGCCCGGTGATAGCTCAAGGCCGCCGACTGCCCTACTCGTCAGTCCATGCCCCTTGACACTGTCCCCTGCGACCGGGTTCCAGCTCCTACCAGGCCAAGACCAATGTCTGCCACCTAGTATACAAGAGCTCTCCTCCGTGGCCTCTCCTCTCGAGGGCCACTTCATCTCCTCTCTCCTTCACCCTCAGCTCTCAACTCTCAACTGTCGCTGTCCTCACTTTTTCCTCACCAGCCCCCCATGTGGGCAGCCCTACTCCCTTCAGGCCCCCCAATAGTGTGTCTGGTAGGTTTAAGTGGGAAGTTTTCCTAGGATTTTAATTGGACTAGCTGTTAACAACACCAGAGGACTGAGATCTGTTAACCAAGGAGGGTGGATACTGTACGGGAGGGCAGATTGCACAATACCCTGTGACGACCTGATAGGCCAGATCGTCACACTCATATGATGATGTCATGTCTTTGGAATCTTCTGATAGGTTAATTGGCAACATCTGAGTTAATTAGAGACACACCTGTGGATGTATTTTAATGCAAACCTGAAACACACTGCTTCTTTGTGTAGCATCATGGGAAAGTCAAAAGAAATCAGCCAAGATGTCAGTAAGAGAATTATGGACTTGCATATGTCTTCTTCATCCTTGGGTGCAATTTCCAGATAGCTGAAGGTGCCTCATTCATCTCTACAAACAAGAAGGGAATGTCCAGCCATCATACCACTCAGAAAGAAAACGGGTTTTATGTACCAGAGATGAATGTGCTTTGGTCAGACATATGCATATCAGCCCAAGAACAAAAGCAAAATACCTTGTGAAGATGCTGGGGGAAGCTGGTGAGATAGATAAATGGGAAAGATTCAGCTCACCCCTCTTCACTCGTGGTCACACCTCTGACGCACAGAAACACCCTGACCCGGGTGGGAAATCACATGAGGAGTTAAGAAACAATATCCAGCGTCTCCAGGAGGATTAGATATAAAATGAAGTCTTTATTTGTTACTAAAAGTAGTATCCATCAACACGCAGCAAAATACAGAGGCAGGTGGAAGAGAGGAGCTTTTTCCTACGCGTTTCGACCTATGCAGGTCTTAGTCATGGAATGCATGTTGTGGGGTTGTTTTGCTGCTGGAGGGACTGATGCACTTCACAAAATAGATGGCATCGTGAGGAAAGAAGATTATGTGGCAATACTGAAGTAACATGTCAGGACATCAGCCAAGAATTTAAAGCTTGGGTAGAAATGGGTCTATGACCCGAAACATACTGCCAAACTGGTTACAAAGTGGCTTAAAGATAACAAAGTCAATGTGTTGGAGTGGCCAAAGCCTTGATCTCAATACTATTGAAAATTTATGGACAAAGCTCAAAATGTCGGTGCAAGCAAGGCGACCTACAAACAGGGCTCAATGACACCAGTGCTGTCAGGAGGAATGGGCCAAAATTGCTTCCAACTATTGTGAGAAGCTTGTGGAAGGATATCCAAAACGTTTAAGGGCAATGGTGACAAATACTAATGAAATGTATGCAAACTTTTGACTTAATATTGAAAGTAATAAAAATACCTTAAAACATTCTCCCTCTCTCATTATTCTGACATTTGGCAAATATAAATAACTTTGGTTCTTCATTGACATAATAACGGGAAAGGTTTATTCTGATTTCATGTCAGATAGTGAGAAAAACATGCAGATGTGTCTTTATAGAGAGCGGAGGAAAACACCTGCAGATGTGTCTTTTTAGCATATGTAAACTTCTGGTTTCAACTGTATGTAATAGTTTTAATCACCTCCTTTATTCGCCCCTTAAGAATTAAGAAATAAAAAAAAGTGTCCATAAAAGTCCAATTTATCAAAATATAAAATTAACTAACCAATCAGTAAACACTATAATGAGAAAAAATCTAAATGACAGAACTTCAGTTTTTCGAGTGATGCAACACCGCACAAAAAAATGCAATAGTAAACAATCAAAACACTGTATCTACCCCAAAATGGTATTAATAAAAAAGTCTTGCCATGGAAAAAAACAAGAACTCATATAGCTCCATAGATCGAAAAATGAAAACTTTACTAATTTTGTAAAATGGCAGCACAACCAAAATCTTTTTTTTACAAATTTCCCAAAAATCTGTCACCATTTAAAAAAACAAACAAAAAACTATACATGTATGGTGTTGCGTTAAAGGGGTGGCTCACCCATTTATTTTTTATTCTCTCTATCAGTGGCACTGAGCGGTGCTATCCCCCTCGCTCAGTACCAATCACATGACCCCGGGTGCTGTGGCCTCTGGTATCTTCTGATGTCACGTCAACTCCGGGCTCTGAAAGTTGACGTTACATCAGCAGCTGCAGATGCCTCTGATCCTTAGTGACTGGGCTGTGGGCAGTGATCACTGCATGTCACAGCCCAGCATGAGAAGCAGCTGTGTGCCAGCAGCAGCAGTTAGAGGAGAAGAGGAGTCATGTCCGTTGAGTGAGTATATTATGGGGGGGGGAGTATGAGCAGAGCGCAGTGTGTGTGTGGGGGGGGTATGAGCAGAGCGCAGTGTGTGGGGAGGGAGTATGAGCAGAGCGCAGTGTGTGTGGGGGAGGGGATGAGCAGAGCGGAGTGTGTCTGTGTGCAAAGAATTATGGGAGTTGTAGGAACGGAACCCAAGAAGTCAGGAGAGAGATTAACCCCATCAGAGCTGGAGCCAGCAATTAGGATGTGCTACTAGAGCACGATAAAAGGTAATATTGTTGAATAACATAATAGATGTGTGGAGAGGCACATATTAGCAAGATTTAGGAGAAAAAAAATCAGTTTTGGTAACTGGACAACTTTTTTAATAATCCTAACCTAGAGAATTATATTGCCAGGTCATTTGTACTGCATAATTGCAGAATTTTATTTTTG
Source organism: Anomaloglossus baeobatrachus (assembly GCF_048569485.1). NCBI lineage: Eukaryota > Metazoa > Chordata > Amphibia > Anura > Aromobatidae > Anomaloglossus > Anomaloglossus baeobatrachus. Next base: position 634,444,821 of record NC_134355.1, read on the forward strand.
CAATTTTTCTCCACTTGGAATTTTTTTTCTTGTTTTATATGCTATTCCTACCATGTTTTCTTATTACCATTGTTATAATTAACTTCTGTTATTCATGCTCGTCCACTGCTGCCACCTACTGGTCAGAGGCCCTCCTGCTCCCTGTTCCTTTCTTCTTTAGATTTTTTCTGTCAGTGGGAGTGTTTTGCCGCCCTATGTCTGACCTCACTTCCTGGCATCCATTTTAATTTCAGCCAGTGTGTGAGAATCATACATCTCTCTTTTGAGCCACTGAAGGCTAAAGTTTTTTGACCAGTAGCGGATCCGGTGGTCAATATCTATAAGACGACTACAGTACCAGCTAATCATACCACTCCAGTATTGTACTACTGCATGTCTTTGGCCTATGGATCAAATAAACCACCATTGCTTCATCTCACGGCGTCCACATTTGAATCTATCGACTCAAGTATTTTTCCAGAAGACTTCCAGGACAAATGCTGGAGTTCTCCATTGACTTCCATTAAACTTGGGCAGTCAAGTCATGCCTATACAGGCATCCAACTGCTAGTTAAAAGTACCGAGCACCCCAGCATGGCATAGTGCTCGCTCATCACTACTTTTCACATAAAACCTATAAAAAAGCATTTTCTTGCTATCTGCACCCTCCACAATCAAATAAAATGTGAGATTTCAGTGCACATGCCTAGGAGGTTTCTCAATTCTCTTACTCTGTAACTTGCAATCCACTTTTTAGCAGTAACCATTTCCTCTTTATCAGCATTCTGCCAACATTGTAGGAGCTGGAACTTCCAGTCTCACCTTTCTAGCATGTGCTTCTTCTGCTATCGTTTAATGCCTTGTCTCCCCTACAGAAAGCCTGTCCCTCTCTTCTGTCTGTATGCAGACCTGAGGACAGGAGTAGAGAGATAAAGACCTGACCCTCATTTTCTGTAATCCATTTCAGCATCTGCCTCTAAGATGGTTTTAACTTCATAACAGACAGAAAACATGGGTTTGACAAAAGGGACACACCTGGTGGTCAATACTTTGGAGTGATTATCAGGAGTAAAGGAGCATAATTTGATGGTGCCACGAGTGTGTTGCGGGTTACAACTTGTGTTGGAGTGAATTAATTTGATGCTGAAACGGTTAAGGACGCTTTCCTTTCTAGTTGAGATAACTCATAGGTTTTATCACAACCGCAGTAGCTTTTCATCATGCCCTTCTGCTGTATTTATCCACTCCTAGCTTTATTCCATGCTGGTGATAGATCTTCTGTATTGACCACTTTCAAGGAGCCTGTTTCTGGAGAAGCTGACATGTTGTATACGTTGCA